>NC_134487.1:75956401-76086401 GCF_040206685.1 Ascaphus truei | reverse complement strand
GGTGGGTGACTCAGGGAGTGGGAGAGGGTGGGTGACACAGGGAGCTTGAAAGGGTGGGTGACACAGGGAGCGGGAGAGGGTGGGTGACACAGGAAGAGGGAGAGGGTGGGTGACATAGGGAGAGGGAGAGGGAGGGTGAAACAGGGAGAGGGAGGGTGACACAGGGAGAGGGAGAGGGTGGGTGACACAGGGAGAGGGAGAGGGAGGGTGAAACAGGGAGAGGGAGGGTGACACAGGGAGAGGGAGAGGGTGGGTGACACAGGGAGAGGGAGAGGGTGGGTGACACAGGGAGCGGGAGAGGGTGGGTGACACAGGGAGCGGGAGAGGGTGGGTGACACATTGAGCAGGAGAGTGTGGGTGACAAAGGGAGCAGTAGAGGGTGGGTGACACAGGGAGCGGGAGAGGGTAGGTGACACAGGGAGAGGGTGGGTGACACAGGGAGAGGGAGGGTGACACAGGGAGCGGGAGAGGGAGGGTGACACATGGAGTGGGAGAGGGTGGGTGACACAGGGAGCGGGAGAGGGTGGGTGACACAGGGAGAGAGAGGGTGGGTGACAAATGGAGAGGGAGAGGGTGGGTGACACAGGGAGAGGGTGGGTGACACAGGGAGCAGGAGAGGGTGGATTGATACAGGGAGAGGGAGAGGGTGGGTGACACAGTGGGAGGGAGAGGGTATGTGACACAGAGAGAGTGAGAGGGTGGGTGACACAGGTAGAGGGTGGGTGACACAGGGAGAGGGAGGGTGACACAGGGAGCAGGAGAGGGTGGGTGACACATGGAGCAGGAGAGGGTGGGTGACACAGGGAGCGGGAGAGGGTGGGTGACACAGGGAGCGGGAGAGGGTGGGTGACACAGGGAGCGGGAAAGTGTGGGTGACACAGGGAGAGGGAGAGGGTGGGTGACACAGGGAGAGGGTGGGTGACACAGGGAGCGGGAGAGGGTGGGTGACACATGGAGAGGGTGGGTGACACAGGGAGAGGGTGGGTGACACAGGGAGAAGGTGGGTGACACAGGGAGAGGGAGAGGGTGGGTGAGACAGGGAGCGGGAGATTGTGGGTGACACAGGGAGAGGGAGAGCGTGGGTGACACAGGGAGAGGGTGGGTGACAGGGAGCGGGAGAGGGTGGGTGACACATGGAGAGGGTGGGTGACACAGGGAGAGGGTGGGTGACACAGGGAGAAGGTGGGTGACACAGGGAGAGGGTGGGTGACACAGGGAGAGGGTGGGTGACACAGGGAGAGGGAGAGGGTGGGTGACACAGGGAGAAGGTGGGTGACACAGGGAGAGGGTGGGTGACACAGGGAGAGGGTGGGTGACACAGGGAGAGGGAGAGGGTGGGTGACACAGGGAGAGGGAGAGGGTGGGTGACACAGGGAGCAGGAGAGGGTGGGTGACACAGGGATCAGGAGAGGGTGGGTGACACAGTGAGAGGGTGGGTGACACAGGGAGCGGGAGAGGGTGGGTGACACAGGGAGCGGGAGAGGGTGGGTGACACAGGGAGAGGGAGAAGGTGGTGACACAGGGAGAGGGAGAGGGTGGGTGACACAGGGAGAGGGTGGGTGACACAGGGAGAGGGAGAGGGTAGGTGACACAGGGAGAGGGAGAGGGTGGGTGACACAGGGAGAGGGTGGGTGACACAGGGAGCGGGAGAGGGTGGGTGACAGAGGGAGTGGGAGAGGGTGGGTAACACAGGGAGCGGGAGAGGGTGGCTGACACAGGGAGCGGGAGAGGGTGGGTGACACAGGGAGCGGTAGAGGGTGGATGACACAGGGAGCGTGAGAGGGTGGGTGACACAGGCAGTGGGAAAGGGAGGGTGACACCGGGAGAGGGAGCGTGTGGGTGACACAGGGAGCGGGAGAGGGTGGCTGACAAAGGGAGCGGGAGAGGGTGGGTGACACAGGGAGCGGGAGAGGGTGGGTAACACAGGGAGCGGGAGAGGGTGGGTGACACATTGAGCAGGAGAGTGTTGGTGACACAGGGAGCAGGAGAGTGTGGGTGACACAGGGAGCGGGAGAGGGTAGGTGACACAGGGAGAGGGTGGGTGACACAGGGAGAGGGAGGGTGACACAGGGAGCGGGAGAGGGAGGGTGACACATGGAGTGGGAGAGGGTGGGTGACACAGGGAGCGGGAGAGGGTGGGTGACACAGGGAGAGGGAGAGGGTGGGTGACAAAGGGAGAGGGAGAGGGTGGGTGACACAGGGAGAGGGTGGGTGACAGGGAGCGGGAGAGGGTGGGTGACACATGGAGAGGGTGGGTGACACAGGGAGAGGGTGGGTGACAGGGAGCGGGAGATTGTGGGTGACACAGGGAGAGGGAGAGCGTGGGTGACACAGGGAGAGGGTGGGTGACAGGGAGCGGGAGAGGGTGGGTGACACATGGAGAGGGTGGGTGACACAGGGAGAGGGTGGGTGACACAGGGAGAAGGTGGGTGACACAGGGAGAGGGTGGGTGACACAGGGAGAGGGTGGGTGACACAGGGAGAGGGAGAGGGTGGGTGACACAGGGAGAAGGTGGGTGACACAGGGAGAGGGTGGGTGACACAGGGAGAGGGTGGGTGACACAGGGAGAGGGAGAGGGTGGGTGACACAGGGAGAGGGAGAGGGTGGGTGACACAGGGAGCAGGAGAGGGTGGGTGACACAGGGATCAGGAGAGGGTGGGTGACACAGGGAGAGGGTGGGTGACACAGGGAGCGGGAGAGGGTGGGTGACACAGGGAGCGGGAGAGGGTGGGTGACACAGGGAGAGGGAGAAGGTGGTGACACAGGGAGAGGGAGAGGGTGGGTGACACAGGGAGAGGGTGGGTGACACAGGGAGAGGGAGAGGGTAGGTGACACAGGGAGAGGGAGAGGGTGGGTGACACAGGGAGAGGGTGGGTGACACAGGGAGCGGGAGAGGGTGGGTGACAGAGGGAGTGGGAGAGGGTGGGTAACACAGGGAGCGGGAGAGGGTGGCTGACACAGGGAGCGGGAGAGGGTGGGTGACACAGGGAGCGGTAGAGGGTGGATGACACAGGGAGCGTGAGAGGGTGGGTGACACAGGCAGTGGGAAAGGGAGGGTGACACCGGGAGAGGGAGCGTGTGGGTGACACAGGGAGCGGGAGAGGGTGGCTGACAAAGGGAGCGGGAGAGGGTGGGTGACACAGGGAGCGGGAGAGGGTGGGTAACACAGGGAGCGGGAGAGTGTGGGTGACACATTGAGCAGGAGAGTGTGGGTGACACAGGGAGCAGGAGAGTGTGGGTGACACAGGGAGCGGGAGAGGGTAGGTGACACAGGGAGAGGGTGGGTGACACAGGGAGAGGGAGGGTGACACAGGGAGCGGGAGAGGGAGGGTGACACATGGAGTGGGAGAGGGTGGGTGACACAGGGAGCGGGAGAGGGTGGGTGACACAGGGAGAGGGAGAGGGTGGGTGACAAAGGGAGAGGGAGAGGGTGGGTGACACAGGGAGAGGGTGGGTGACACAGGGAGAGGGTGGGTGACACAGGGAGAGGGAGAGGGTGGGTGACACAGGGAGAGGGAGAGGGTAGCTGACACAGGGAGAGTGAGAGGGTGGGTGACACAGGTAGAGGGTGGGTGACACAGGGAGAGGGAGGGTGACACAGGGAGCGGGAGAGGATGGGTGACACATGGAGCAGGAGAGGGTGGGTGACACAGGGAGCGGGAGAGGGTGGGTGACACAGGGAGCGGGAGAGGGTGGGTGACACAGGGAGCGGGAGAGTGTGGGTGACACAGGGAGAGGGAGAGGGTGGGTGACACAGGGAGAGGGTGGGTGACACAGGGAGCAGGAGAGGGTGGGTGACACATGGAGAGGGTGGGTGACACAGGGAGAGGGTGGGTGACACAGGGAGAGGGTGGGTGACACAGGGAGAGGGTGGGTGACACAGGGAGAGGGTGGGTGACACAGGGAGAGGGAGAGGGTGGGTGACACAGGGAGAGGGAGAGGGTGGGTGACACAGGGAGCGGGAGAGGGTGGGTGACACAGAGAGCGGGAGAGGGTGGGTGACACAGGGAGCGGGAGAGGGTGGGTGACACAGGGAGTGGGAGAGGGTGGGTGACACAGGGAGCAGAGAGGGTGGGTGACACTGGGAGCGGGAGATGGTGGGTGAGACAGGGAGCGGGAGAGGGTGGGTGACAAAGGGAGAGGGAGAGGGTGGGTGACACAGGGAGAGGGAGAGGGTGGGTGACACAGGGTGAGTGTGGGAGACACAGGGAGATGTCACCCACCCTCTCCCTATGTCACCCACCCTCCCCCTGTGTCACCCACCCTCTCCCTCTCCCTGTGCCACCCACCCTCTCCCTCTCCCTGTCACCCACGCAGTCCTTCTCCCTGTGTCACCCACCCTCTCCCTGTGTCACCCACCCTCTCCCTCTCCCTGTGTCACCCACCCTCTCCCTCTCCCTGTGTCACCCACAGTGACTGACTGTGTGTGTGTGTGTGTGTGTGTGTGTGTGTGTGTGTGTGTGTGTGTGTGTGTGTGTGTGTGTGTGTGTGTGTGTGTGTGTGTGTGTGTGTGTGTGTGTGTGTGTGTGTGTGTGTGTGTGTGTGTGTGTGTGTGTGTGTGTGTGTGTGTGTGTGTGTGTGTGTGTGTCTGTGAGTGTGAGTGTGTCTGAGTGAGTGTGTCTGTGTGTGTCTGAGTGAGTGTTTCTGTATGTTTCTGTGAGTCTCACTCACAGACACAAACAGACACACTCACTCAGACACACTCACTCAGACACACTCACTCAGACACACTCACTCAGACACACTCACACTCACAAACACTGACGCCGCAGTATTCCCTGATAGAATGGAGACGGGCCGGTAGGGGATTTCCCCTGCTTAGACCGAGCAGGGCGAGGCACCGGTTTAGGGGATTTCCCTGCTTAGAGCAAGCAGGGAGAAGCACCGGTTAGGGGATTTCCCCTGCTAACAGCTGAGCTGGCCATCAGAGCAGGAGAAGAGTAGGGCTCGGGGTTTGCTTAACAGCTGTGTGCTTGTGTGACAGATCGGGGTAAGCGGGAAGTGGCACGGGAAGCCGGGGTAAGCGGGGAACACCCCCACTACCATGACCCACGGCGCGGGTATCGTGGGAAGCGGGAAGTGGTGCGGGAAGCCAGGGAGAGAAGGGGGGGAACACCTTGGCTTGCAGGGAAGGAGCAGAGGGGCCGCAGGATGAAGGATTAGAGAGTACTTACTCTCCAACAGATCTCCGGCCAGAAAAAATGGCAGCTCGTTGGGGGCAGGCTCATATAGAGCCTGGCCGCGCACCCACAAAGGCTGAGAGCGCGCGCCAATCAGCTCTCAGGTAACAGGGTTTTTTTTTTTTTCAGCGCGAGCAGGGAAATTTCAGCGCGAGCAGGGAAATTTAAAAAAACAAGCACGTGTTCTGCTTGAGCCAATATTTACTCGCCCGGAGGTTAAATCCACCTGCCCCGGGCATGTAAATGGATAGGATTGTCGAACACTGTATATATATATATATATATATATATATATATATATATATATATATATATATTGTGACATAGTCCAAAGATATTAGGCAGCTTTCTGCCCGGTTTCAGGTCAGAAAGTGCAGGAATATTGCAAAATAATCCATTCCACAGCTTCCATTAACTCGGGCTGGTGGATGGAAAATCCAGACCACAGTTTACAATGTGTCTAGTTCTCCCTCAGATGCTCTACTAATCACTGGAACAGGTATTTAGAGCAGAGAGGGTTGCTTTTCACTCTCACTTCTTAGAGCCTGAGGCTGGGGTATCGCTGCTCCCTGCATCCAGTTCGGGGAGGACGCCCCCTTCAAGTATCGCAGTACCAGAAGATTTGCCTGGACACTTGGGACCGAGTTCCCCACCACGAACAGATAAGACAAACAAATGTTTATTGCTGTGTCTAAATTATGTATGCTGTATCTAGAGACCCTAAATCAGAGGGTATTGTTTTAAGCTGGGAAACCAGGTTAGTTGGCCGAGCAAAAGTTAGAGAGGCTGTGTAGTTAGATCCCTGAATGGGATAGGATTTCTTTATATGATTTACTTTTGTTTCTTAAAGTGACAGTGTGTGAAATATTATAACAGTGATATGAGTAAACCGCTGAAGGTTAATATCTGAGTGCCTCCTGCCTACACCTGTTAATGCTGCAATCCCTTACTGGGATGAAAATAAAGCAGGCAGAAGCCTGAGTTAAACAACGTAATGCTTTGTATGATCTGGTTATTTGTATAATTAATCCTAGAAGACTGTGGGCCTCATGCAGTAAGCGCCGATAAGCTGTTTTTCTGCATTTTTTTTCGGCAAATTTGCCCTCCCGATTCAGTAAGCGCCGATAAGTGGGAATTATCGGCAATTTTTGTTGCCGATAAAAACTTATCGGCAGCTGGGTGCCGATAAGCCACTTATCGGCACTTTTTGAACTCGGCTGAATTCAAGTAGCCCCGATCAGCATTTCGCTGCTGATCGACACTCCAGAATGGAGAGTTTTTCAGCAATCCAGTCCGCCAACTAAAGTTGGCAAGTTGGTGGAGGAGAAGCATTGGCAAGAGCGACACTTAGAAAAAGCAGGCCTTTTTCCTGCCTGGGATTGATGCCGGGGGTCTCCGGAGCTGATACCCATTAATACCAGCACCGGAGACCCCCGGCATGCATCCGAGGCAGGAAAAATGCATGTACAGCCCACTTCATTACCTTAGCAGCTAACAGTAAAGGCAATGAAGGGGTTAACCCGCCGTGCCAGGTTTATTGTGGGTAGCGGCGGTGGGTGAAGGGGGTAATTGGCCCTTGTTGTTTGTTTAGGGCTTGCGGGGGGTTTGCGTGTGCACTTAACCCCTTCACAACCGTAGCAGTTAATACCGCTACGGTCATGAAGGGGTTAAGACCTCCCGCTACCCACCCGCAAGCCCTAAACAACCACCGTTGGGGGTAATACCCCCTTCACCCACACCCGCTACCCACAATAAAAAATAATCACACACAGCAGCCCCACACTAAATAAATAAATAAATATATCTAAATAAATAAAGAATATAAATAAATAAATAAATATATATATATATATATATATATATATATATATATATATATATATAGAGAGAGAGAGCTATATCTCTCTCTCTCTATATATATATATATATATATATATATATATATATAACCCCTATAACCCCTAACATACACATATATGCACATCAATGATACTATAGGCCGGCGGGGGCCCTCGGGTGTTACCCGCAGGCCTGCAGTACCAATTATGTGCCCCCCCAAAAAATTAATGTCAAAACACATACATACTTATAAAGAAATACCCCCCCCCCCTTAACATATACAGTATAGTAATGGCCACAATTACTATTATCCACAAATGGATAATAGTGAATGTGCCCATTTTAAATACATAAACACCAATCAATACATTAAATACATATAGTACTCACCCATGTCCGGCTGCCACGATGAAGGCCATCCTCCTCTTCATCCTGCCCATGCCCCCTCTGCTGCTGCAAAACAGACACAAGAATGAAAACATCCAATGTAATGTCCCCTAACCCCTTAATCACCATAGCAGTTATTAACCGCTCCAGTCATTAAGGGGTTAACCCACCCTCACCCACCACTCGGGACATCTACATACCCTCCCACACTAACCCCCCCACCCTGTGTAGGCCTAACCACCCTCACCCACTACCCACAAGGGAGGCCTACCCACATACCGTTGGGGAAAATACCCCCCAACCCCCAGTACCCACAATAAAAACAATACACAGCCCCACAATAAGCATCATTCTATTTATTAAATACATTACCCATCCCCTGTGCCCCCCAATAAATACATGATTTATCCTTTTACAAACAGGGTTCATAACACAGCCCCACGCGAGTTCCCGGCGGGCTGGCGGGGCACCTGACAGACCTACAGGGTACCAACAGCTCATTTCAAACAGATTCTGCAAGCCTGTTGGTGGGTCCCACCAAGCGCCATGGCCCCCAGGTGGTCTCCTTGGCACACCGTGGGCCACAATTGGGTCCCCACGGTAGGCCCGCGGATGTCTGGGAGCCCCGGGTCAGACCCACAGGTGTCTGCTGGGCCTCGGGTGGTTCCCACGGGGGTCTGGGGAACTCACGAGTGCTCACTACGGGTCCACGGTGCCCCCATGGATGTGGGACCACCGCTTCATCCCCGCACCTATGGGTCCACGGTGCCCCCACGGATGTGGGACCACCGCTTCATCCCCGCAGACTACGGGTCCGCGGTGCCCCCACAGATGTGAGGCCACCGCTTCATCCCCGCAGGTGTCACCTGTGGAACCACCAGCCTGATACACGTTAGATACCCGAGGAGACCGCAGGTGGTCTCCAGAGGTCTCACGCAGAACCACGGAACAAACCCCGAATGTAAAAAAATAAAACTGGCTATACATTCAATACATACACCCCCCCCCCCCCCAACACCTACAGTACAATAATGTGCAAAATAACTATTATCCAGATAGGGATAATAGATTATTTGCCCATTAATAAACACATTAACTAGCATATTCAAATAAATAAAGTACTACTGACCTCATCAATAAGAACACCATCCCAACTCTGATTGGCTCTAGTATACCATGTGACAGAGGCTTGGGGGAGAATGGAATTGACGTCATTGAAAGGCTGTCACATGGTACTAGAGCCAATCAGAGTAGGGATAGACTTCCCACCCTCTGATTGGCTACCGTACCAGGTGAGGACGGCCATGTTTCTTTTAATGACGTCATCTTAAAGGCAATTGAAGCAAAGCCATTCTGATTGGCTGTGCTTTCATTGCCTTTAAGTGACGTCATCATATTTTTTTTTATCGGACAAAACATATGATTTTCACGGCCCAATCAGGGCCGTGGGAACCATGACAAAAATGTGACGTCATAGGACTTTATGTGACCTCCAGAACCTGTTTGAAACAAGCTGCTGGTATCCTGTATGTATGTCAGGTGCCCCGCCAGCCTGCCGGGGACTCGCGTGGGGCTGTGCTATGAACCCTGTTTGTTAAAGGATAAATCATGTATTTATGGGGCGGCACAGGGGGTGGGTAATGTATTTAATTAATAGAATGTTGCTTATTGTAGGGCTGTGTATTGTTTTAATTGTGGGTACTGGGGGTGGGGGTTATTTTCCCCAACGGTATGTGGGTAGGCCTCCCTTGTGGGTACTGACTGGGTGGTTAGGCCTCACGGGGGGGGTTAGTGTGGGAGGGTATGTAGGCATCCCGAGTGGTGGGTGAGGGTGGGTTAACCCCTTAATGACTGTAGCGGTTAATAACCGCTATGGTGATTAAGGGGTTAGGGGACATTACATTGGATGTTTTCATTCTTGTGTCTGTTTTGCAGCAGCGGAGGGGGCATGGGCAGGATGAAGATGAGGATGGCCTTCATCGTGGCAGCCGGAAATGGGTGAGTGCTATATGTATTTAATGTATTGATTGTTTTTTATGTATTTTAAATACACAGGGGGTGTATGTTGTTTATTGCTATGTTTATTGGGGGCAAATGTCCCCAATAAACATGCTATTCTGCCTTAACCCCTTCATTGCCCTAGCGGCTATACGCTATGGTAATGAAGTAGCATTTATGTATTTTAATAACATTGTGCGGAAGCAGGGGGTCCCCTGAGCTGAACCGCATTGATTTGTGGCTCAGGACCCCCTGCTTCCCGAGTTACAGGCCCCAATTTGGGGCATTGGTTACAGTGTCACCGCCATATTTATAGCGAACACGTCGCGAATGGGATGCTATAAAGATGGCGGCGACACTGCCACCCGATGACACATACCGGGGCCTTTAACTCGGGAAGCAGTATCCCTGGTCCACAAAGCAACGCGGTTCAGCTCAGGGGACCCCCTGCTCACAGTACACTATTATTAAATATACATTCATGCTGCTTCGTTACCGTAGCACATAGCCGCAAAGGTAAGAAATGATTGTTTATTTATATATGAGTTTTACACATAGTGTAGATGTGCAGAGGGTCTCCGGAGCTGAACCGCTTTGGTTTTAGGTCCGGGGACCCCCTGCTTCCCGAGATACAGGCCCCTTTAGGGGGTGCCGGTATCCCTCTGCTTTGTTTACATTCCGCGGTCACGTGATCGGGACCTTTAAATGCAGAGGGATACCGGCACCTCATAAAGTGTCCTATATCTCGGGAAGCAGGGACCTGAAACCAATGGACCTGAAACCAATGCGGTTCAGCTCCGGAGACCCCCTGCACATGTACACTATGAATAAAAGTTGTTTATAAATACTTTATATTTTGCCGATGTTTGCGCTGAGAGAGCGGCTGGTCTCTCTCTGCTGCAAACACCTATCGGCAGAAAAGGCCAATCGGCAGGTTATCGGGAGCCAGGCTGTTTCGGCATAGGCTCATCAGCAGTTTTTCTTTCGCAGTGATTCGGCAGGGATCGGCATGGATTCGGCCCTTACTGAATACTGCGAGGGCAAATCGCCAAAATAAGGCCTATCGGCAACCCTTTGCAAATTGCACTTTTTCGGCGCTTACTGCATAGCGCCCTGTGTCGGGAAGATTTCAGACAGACGTCAGCGCTACAAAAGAGGGGCGTTTTCCACTATATATATATATATATATATATATATATATATATATATATATATGCAAATATAACTGTATGCTCATCTGCATGTCTTAGGCAGGTCTGCAACCCCGCCTTTCCCCATTATCACCCAGCATACAGCACTTCCACTGCAGCAAGGGATTCTGGGAAATGACATGCAAATGAGCACACAGTGTCACTTTTTGCCTCAATAACCATTTTTAACATGGTTCCCTATAGGCTTAAGCTTGCTGCATGGTCACAGCTTTGAGCACAGCCAGGGTTAAGGTGAATACCCAGAAAACCATCCACAGACAGCCGTTTCGACCTTGATGGGTCTCATCAGTGTGGGGTTGATTTTACTGGGAATGCAAGAGAGGCTATGGGATAGGCTAAACCATAATACTGAGTTAAGTTATGGTGAGTAAAAAAAGTGACAAAAACCCTCCACAGGAAAGCAAATATGCAAATATAACTGTATGCTCATCTGCATGTCTTAGGCAGGTCTGCAACCCCGCCTTTCCCCATTATCACCCAGCATACAGCACTTCCACTGCAGCAAGGGATCTGGGAAATGACATGCAAATGAGTACACAGTGTCACTTTTTGCCTCAATAACCATTTTTAACATGGTTCCCTATAGGCTTAAGCTTGCTGCATGGTCACAGATTTGAGCACAGCCAGGGTTAAGGTGCATACCCAGAAAACCACCCACAGACAGCCGTTTCAACCTTGATGGGTCTCATCAGTGTGGGGTTGATTTTACTGGGAATGCAAGAGAGGCTATGGGATAGGCTAAACCATAATACTGAGTTAAGTTATGGTGAGTAAAAAAAGTGACAAAAACCCTCCACAGGAAAGCAAATAAGCAAATATAACTGTATGCTCATCTGCATGTCTTAGGCAGGTCTGCAACCCGCCTTTCCCCATTATCACCCAGCATACAGCACTTCCACTGCAGCAAGGGATTCTGGGAAATATATATATATATATATATATATATATATATATATATATATATATATATATATATATATTAAAACAGCTTTTAGATGTGAAAGAACTTACACTGGTGGCGGAAATGAGAGTCTCCGGGAGACTGTTCCAGTTGTGGGGTGCACAGTAAGAGGAGGTAGAGCAGCCAGATACTTTGTTGAACCTTGGGACCATTATCAGTCTTTTGGTGTCAGATTTCAGATGATAAGTGCTGCATGTGGTAGGGGTGAGGAGCTTGTTCAGCTAGACGAGTAGCTTGCCCAGAAAGTATTTGAAGGCAAGACAGGAAAGGTTAATTTTGCGCCTAGACTCAGGTGATGGCCAATCTAGTTCTTTGAGCATTTCGCAGTGATGTGTGTTGTAGTTGCATTGGAGGACAAAACATCATATTGAATTGTAGAGGGTATCAAGTTTGCTAAGGTGGGTTTGGGGTGCCGTTCCATATACTGTGTCCTCATAGTCTATAATATGCATTAGCATCTGCTATGCAATACGCTTTCTGACCAGCAGACAGGGAGGATTTGTTCCTAAATAGTACACCTAGTTTGGCATATTTTTCGGATGTCCGGGTATCAATGTGCAACTCAAATGTTAAATGTGAGTCAAACCATATGCCCAAGTATTTAAAACTGGTAACATGGGCTGATGTGGGAGTACACTTTCTAGTTTACCGATATCTCTCCCAATCCTGGTCCCTGTCTTTTTTCTACATGCTCTCATCCTCACCTCTCATATTCAACTTCTTCTCCTTGTTGTATAAACCCCTCTGACCTCATAACCATCCATTGTCAACCTCCCTCCTCTCACCCTTTCTTCAGTGCCCTTTGGAATACTCGCTTTCTAACAAATGAATCTCTCTTCATGACTTACTTTTCTCTCATGCTCTGTTCTTCTGGGCTTACTCAGTCTGACTGCACTAGAAGCTCCTCCTCTTCTCCATCTGCCGTTATCGACCCCTTCCTATTCCTTCCTGTCTTTAGTTTCCATCCCATACTCCTCTTCTCTCCCACTCTCACGCTTCTAAACCTAGTCCCTGTCTAAACTGCCACACATGCATGCTCCACTCCTGCACTTGCTCACATGAATGCCTCTAGAGGAAACCTCATACTCTCGCAGACTTCCTTCATTACAAATTTATCCTATCCTGTTTCAATTTTGCCCTCTCCCATACTAAGCACACCTTATTTTCATCACTAATCAACACTTATAATCTAACCCACAGACTCTTCTCTGTCTTTGACTCTCTACTCAGACCACCGTCAGTTACCTGTCTTTCTTTATCTATTTCACCTCAGGACTTTGCTGACTATTTCAAGAGAAAGGTTTATTCCATTCAGCAAGACATCCTCTTTGTAGCCTCCTCACATTCTAACTCTCCTCCTGCCAGCCTCAACTCCTTTTCATTTGTCACAGAGGAGGACGTGTCACGGCTGATTTCCCTCTACCACCTGCCCTCTTGACCCCATTCCCTCCCATCTACTCAAACCTCTTGCTCCTACAGTACACTAATCCCTGCACTTACACATATTGTCAACTTCTCCCTCTACTCTGGTACCTTCCCCGTCTCCTTCAAGGATGCAACAGTTATACCTTTACTCAAAAACATCAAGCTTGACCCAACCTGTCGTTCTAATTTTCGCCTTGTTTCCCTTCTGTCTTTTGTCTCTAAACTCCTTGAACACCTTGCGTTCTCTTACTTGCTTCATTTTCTCACCGCCTACTCTCTCCAAGACCCTCTTCAATCTGGCTTCTGCACTGCTCACTCCACTGAAACAGTCCTCACCAAAATAAATAATGACCTCAATGCTGCAAAAGACAAAGCTCATTACACTGTGCTCATATTAATTGACCTCTCTGCAGCCTTTGAACTGTTGACTACCCTCTTGTCCTTCACATCCTCCATACTCTTGGTATCCATAACAGAGCTTTCTCCTGGATGTCTTCTTACCCCTCTCATCATACTTTCATTGTCTCGGTTTCTAACACTTCCTCCTCTGTCGATCTCTCTGTGAGTGTACCTATTCTCTTTAATCTTTACACACTCGCTCTAGGGTACCTTATAAAATCTCCAGGGTTCAAATTTGTCCTCTATTCTGATGACCCACACATTTACCTTTCAACCCCTGACCTTACACCTGCTGTACAGACCAAAGTCTTCTAATGTGTTTCTGCTATACCATCCTGGATGGCCCTTCACTGACTCAAACTTAACATATCAAAGATGGAGCTCATCATACACTGGCGACACACTTTATTCGAGCTCGGCTAGTCCCACGAATTCGGGTATACCCGGGTGTATTGAGGTTTGTGACTGTTTTCTGCCCGAGTGCATTGAGTTATTTTCCGGCAGGGATTGAAGCATTTTATTCCCGTTGGCTGCAATACTGCACACTACATATATATACTGCATTACAATTCATGAATTTATGCCATCTGGTAGACACGCGAAGGATTGCAGCCTATTAAATCCTAATCATTATCATTTAACAGATCAGCCGCCCGTCAGCCAGGCATGAACCCAGGCTGGGAAGGCAAATGCAACGGGGCTTGTCAGAGGTGAGGAGCGGCGCATTCCAGGTATCTGCCAGGTACATACCGGGTATTTGCTCGAATAAAGTGTGTCGGTGCAGTACTTCCTCCCAATATTGGCCCTACTGCCCCTTTCTACATTACTGTTGGCAGTACTATCATACACCCAGTATCACAAGCACGCTTGACTTCTCCCTCACATTCTCTTCTCTCATTCACAATTTAGCTAAAACCTGTCATTTTTACCTCCGTAACATTGCAAAGATATGCCCTTTCCTCTCTCCCTCTAATGTTAAAACTCTAATGCAGGCCCTTATTCTCTCCCTTTCTAACTATTGTAACCTTCTACTCTCTGACCTTCCTGAATCTCGCCTGTCTCCCCTACAATCTGTCCTAAACGCTGCTGCTAGAATCATTTTACTCTCTCATAACACTGTCTCAGCATTTCTCCTGGTGAAATCCATCTCCTGGCTTCCAATTCAATTATGTATCACTTACACAATTCTTCTCCTCATTTTTAAGTCTATATACTTTTCTGTCCCTCTTTATATCTCAGCCCTAATTTCTTGCTATAGAGCTGCCAGACACTTGCATTCTACTCAAGGATATCTTCTGTCTACCCATTTTTTATCTAAAATCCTCTCCTGCTTGAAATTTTTTTTAGTTACTGTCCCACACCTCTGGAATGTCCTTCCACTCAATATCAGACTGGCACCCTTGCTCTCCACCTTTAGGACCTAACACCTCTTTAACAAGCATATGGGTAGCTCCATGGCTGATACTATACATCTTGGATTCACTGACCTTGGCCCCTTGCAGACGCACTTACCATAATACCATCCTAATGTCTCTGTAAGTTCTCCTTAATTACCACGTAGATTGCAAGCTCTTTGGGGCTGGGACCTCCTTTCCTGTTATGGCTCTAATGTCTGAAGTGCTTATTCCCATTATGTATTATGTTATTATATCACGTGTGTAGCTCTGGTAAGATTTATGGGCTATATTTCTATCCTCCTCCTGTGCAGTAATCCTTGTTAAGGGCAGGTTTGCCAGGAGTTATCATGGGTTTCCCCCACCTCAAGCACTTGCCCTGCAATGGTGAAGGTAGGTCACCTGACCCTGTGTCCAATTAAGAGACACACGGGTGGTGCCTGCTGAAACCATAAAGAGCAGTGCACTTCCTATTTAGTCTAGTCTAGTGAGTGTGTGTTATTAGAGTGACGGAGAAGGTTAGAGCCTGATGAGTAGGGCTGATAGATAGGTGGACCAAGTACCTCTCATCCTGCTTAGGGGGTGAGGGAAGAGCTAGCCCCACTCTGGCTGCCCCCGAGGCCCAGAGTGAAGTCAGGAACATCCTAAGGGAGTACAGCTGGCTGCTGGTTCCTATGTGATACCTTTCTGTATGCTGTGGATAAAGAGACAAATAAAGAGCTGCTGCTAATAGAAATAGACTTGTGTGGAGACTGGAATCTCTCATCCTGGGAGGGGATTCTGTGGTATGGATTCCACCCCGTATCCCTGGGGCTTACTACAGATGGAGGCGCTGCACCATTAGAAGGAGAACGAAGGCATCCACCCCAGAAACCTGTCCTGTGTTCCCCCATGTCATCGCGGGAGACTCAGTACCCGACATGAGATTGGGTGGGGGTACATGGGCTACACGTGTATTACTGCTTTGAAGCGCTACGTAAGTACCTGGATGGCGCTATATAAATAAAGATATACATACATACATATATACATACATACAAGTATTTCATACTCTTCCCATTGCAATCTAAAGAGTGAGTAACTTATTTCTATTAGAAAAACAAGTTTTCCTTCAGGAAATAGCTTTAATCCTAACTCAGGTACATACACTTATTAACTCATTTATATCTAATGACTCATTTTCTAATCTTTCTATGCTTCTATTTTCAATAGCATGCATTGGGAGCATGCCCCATTATAAGCATCGTATTCACAATTTAATTGATGACTGCACTGCTAAAATAACATACAAATACGTTTCTAAAAAATATTCACAAAATTCATAAAAATGCACTTTAGAAGAGCATCAATATGAAATCTAGAGGTTATTAAAACAAGAAATAAATTAAATTAACTACTAAAATAATTTTAGACATTCTTTTCAATAATTTTGTTTGTGATGCAAGATATGTTAATTCTAATTCTAAGATTGTAGGATTAATAGTACCAATTTGAACATGGATTAACTGAAACCTTGAGATTGCGTTCTCTTTAATTAAAACTTGACTCACAACTCAAATTTGATTTTATAATTTATTAAAAACAAAACATGCAGAACACACAAACATTTTTAAATCTAAATATGTAAATGTATTCATTAAAATCAAAACATAGGGATCTTCACCTCACAAAGGGCAGTGCATATGCTGTAGATTCATTCTCTCACTGAATACCTTCACCGTAGAGTAATAATAAAACTGATTTTAAAACCTCACAAGTAATAAAGTATTCCAAATTGATGCTTCAATCTCTGACGTCCCTGAACGGTGCCCAGATTCATTCCACTAGAGCTCTTATTGGTAGGTTCAACCCGACACTAGCCCCTAGGGCCTGCACGAGACATAGGTTGCGACTAGAATGCCTTGGGAGCAAATAAACTTTGGGTTTGTTATAAGGGAGTATAACACAGATAATACATAAATCCAACACTCAGAAAAAGATACATAAGGGGCAAAAATGCCAAGAAAAAGATCTTTGATCACAGTCCTCCCATGACTCAGCTTCATCTATGCAATCCTGGGCTCTTTTGGTCCTTTGTGAGTGTAGCCTTAAAACAGTTAACGAAATACCCCTAGTCCCTAGATATCTCCCCAGCAGTTTATCAGAACCAAGAACTGGGGAGGGTTGGTAGCCTCCTGAATGCTGCTTGCCATGAAAATTGGGGACCTCTGTCCCCCAACTGGGAATTCCTCAGCACATCATGGACCCCTTGCCGGGTACCAAAGGTAAGATTTGAATAATAGCTTCCTTGGCTACGATGCCTGTAAAGCTCCCTCTGGGACTCTCCTTGATGGTACTCACCCCACTATCCCGCACCACAATCAGGCTCTTACTATCGTACCCACAGCATCTGCAGTTCCCAGACCTTCTCTGCGGCTACAGGCCTCTCCTGGGTTCCTTTGCAACAGGACATGAGTAAACGAGACTCACTATAGACTCTCACCGACTCCCCTGGAATACTGAGAGGTTAACATTTGTAGATTTCCCCATTCTATTTAAAATGGTGGAGGAATGGCACTCACCCAATCCGAGCGCTGTGGGAAGTACAAACTGGACAATCGCAGGTGATTGTGCATGGATACAGGTCCATATGAGTGGACATTCCAGGCATAACAGAAATTCCTGCTCCCTGTTTGGTCAGAAATGTGCACATTAATAGTCATTAATGCCCAGAATATCTGACACATTGCCAAAACCGTGACAGGATTTAATTACTTGCTGGTGTGGGCAGGAAGTCGAGAGGTAGACCATAAGAGAGAGGGATGGGTGATTATCTGGTGGGGAGGGTTGGGTGATCATTCATCCTATGGAGCTGGAGAGAGGATGCATTTATATCTATTGAGCTGTGAGGGTGATCATTTCATCTGGTGAGGTGTGAGAGAGGGTGATCATCTGGTGGGGCAAGAGGGAGGCTGATCATGTGGTGAAGTGGTTGAGAAGGTAATCATCCAGTGGGCAGAAGGTAGGAGTGGCCAGGTCATCATCTGGAGGCTTGAAACAGAGAGAACGGAGAGGGAACAGAGGGCTGGTCTTTATCCAGAAGGAGGGGAGAGAGGGAGGGGGAATGAGAGGGAGGAGCAGGTGGGTGGGTCATTATGCTGTATGGAGGGCTGGGTAGATGCAATTGGTGTGTTCTGCCTCTTTGAACAATATATATTTTAAATTTAGCCCTGGCTTTGAAAATTCTTAAATTAATAAAGATGTGGGGCATGAGGGAGAAGCAGGTGGGTGGGAGGGAAATTCAAGTTGACAGGTCATCCTTCGAAGAAGTGGGTGGGAGTTCCAGAGGTGGGCTGCCAGCCAGCCAGCCCAGCATCTGGTTTAGCAGGAGAGTAAAACGCCATTGGAAGGGTTTTTATGTTTTTCATTGCCCATTGACTGCTAATGTATTAATCTGTGCCTGTTTAAGGTACAGATTAATATAGTAATAGCCAATGCATTTTTGGCAAATGCACTTCTTCTTTTTTTTTTTGTAACTTAATTTTATTAGTTTATAATAGTATACAGTACAATACATTACACGATACATTATGTCATGGTGATTCTCCTTGTATCCGGAAATATAACTCTACTAATATCAGTGGAATAGAACTTCAACTTGTGGTCAGACTGGTGAGCCTAAAGGGGTATCAAGACACGGCTTGCAGTCCAGAGTCCATATTACTGTGTCATACCCCCCTTCTAATCGGGGGGGATCAGGTGTACATTCTCTGTCACCTAGTCAATAACTCCCCAATCGGCTAACCGTCTGACACCCTACTCATCCAGACGACGTATACATAGACAGATAGACAACTACATGGGTAGACAAACAAACGTGGAGACCGACAAACAATCAACCATATGGACGGACAAACCGGTAGACAAACATTGAACCAAGAGGAAGAAAAAAAGGGGGGGGGGAAGAGGGGGTTGGAAGTATGGGGGTAGGGATGGGTGTTAGTGATCGTGAGTGTGTCTTAGAGTTGTTACGCGGCCTCTCTAGGTGTGTTGCCTGGCTGGAATGCGATCATCCGATGCAGAGCATGGGTGTAGTACACCTCTCCCAAGGAGAACAGACCTGAAAACTATCATAGCCAGATTGATGTCCTTTCTATCCCCGGGATGTCTGTCTGTGCCAACCAAGGCGTCCAGACTTTTAGATAATTGTCGCCAGTGTCGTTAACCAGACTCGTTAACTTTTCCATCTGGCAGATAAACCAAATACGATTTCGAATTTTTGGGATGGTTGGTATGTCTGAGCTTTTCCATAGTGCTGTGATCTCACTCCGCGTTGCAATTGCAAAGTGAGCAATAAGTTTATTGTGAGCTTTAGAAAGACCCGCTAGTGGTCTGTTCAAGAGAAACAGCCACGGGTCTGGGGGAATAGTGAGATCAAACATTCTCTGTATCCAAAGTCTAATTGTCTCCCAAAATGAGGAGATCCGCGGGCAAGACCACAGCATATGTAGCAGGTCTGCTGATCCTCCACATTGGCGTGGGCACAGCGGGGAGGATCCCGGCACGAACCTTGATAATTTTAGTGGGGTAAGGTACCATCGCATCAGGACCTTATATGCGTTCTCCTTGAGGGTGGTACATATGGAACACTTTGCTGTGGCTAGAAAAATAGCACTCCAGTCCTCGTCTTCCAGACATTCCCCGATGTCTGCTTCCCATCGTGATCTAAATGAGGGTATCTCATGGGCTTGTTCACTAGAACTGATCACCTCGCTGTATAGCCGCGAGGTAAGTCCCTTTGTGTCGGTCTCTGCCAGACAGAGCTTTTCGAAGGATGTCAATGGTGGGTACGGGGCAAATTTGTTGTAGAACGCCCTGATCTGGAGGTATCTAAAGAATTCTGAGTGGGGGATCTCTTTTTCTAATCTGACGTGATCAAACGTCTTAATTTTTCTGTCATGGCCTTCCAGATCTTTAATCCGATTATAACCTTTCTTTTTCCAAATTGATATATTGCCTACCGATAGGCCTGGCACGAACTCGGAATTGTTCCACAGGGGTGACATCATAGAGCGTGTCATTGTGAGGGAATGTTTAAATTTTGCGGCCTCCCAGATTGACAATGAGTTGGTCATTGAGGATAGCGGCGTATTAGCGCCTTTTCGCACTGTTTTGGGGAGCCAGATTCGATTACTTAATTCTATAGGTTCACATGCTGCGCTCTCTAATTCGACCCATCTCTTGGATCTCGGGTCCGACTGCCATTGTATAATTTGGCTCAACTGTGCCGCTTTGTAATATGATAACAGGCAGGGTACCGCTAGGCCCCCAGCCAAGACCGGCCTTTTCATATTGATTTTGCTGACTCTTGGTTTTTTACCTCCCCATATAAACTTGGAGATGTCGGATTGAAGTGAGTGCAGGTCCTTCAATCTGAGTGGCACTGAGAGAGTTTGGAAGAGATATAAGATACGGGGGAGTAATTTCATTTTAACACTATGGATTCTTCCTATCCAGGAGATCCTTTTAGATGTCCACTTTTGTAGGTCTGATTTTAGGGTCCGGATTAGGTTGGGGTAATTTGCGTCGTATATTTCTTTGACGTTTCTGGTGATGTGGACAACCAGATATTTTATAGATTTGTGTTGCCAGTGAAATTTAAAGTTTAGTTTTAATAATTTTTCTATGTGTCTGGGGAGATTGACATTGAGAGCCTCAGATTTGGACTGATTGATTTTGAAGCCGGAAATTTTAGAAAACCGGTTCAGCAGGTCAAATAGGTTCGGTAGTGAGGTGAGGGGTTTAGTGATCATCAAGAGGATGTCATCTGTGTACAGGGCCGCTTTATGGGTTTGGGAGTATGCGTTTAACCCTGAGATGTCAGGGTTTCCTCTGATTTGCGCCGCCAGGGGTTCGATACAGAGGGCGAATAGGAGGGGTGATAATGGGCAACCCTGTCTCGTACCACTCTTAATTTGGAAGGGCCGAGAGGGGTAGCCTTGATGCACAACCCTGGCGGTGGGGTTAGAGTACAGCGATAAAATCACGTCACTCACCCGATCTCCAAAGCCAAATGCCGCAAGCGTCTCCTTCAGGTAGGGCCAGTCTATCCTATCGAAAGCCTTTTCGGCATCCAGACTTAACAACATACTTTGAGCAGTGTCATTAGTGGCCAAATCTATCAGATCTATAAATCGACGGGTATTATCTGCGGCTTGTCTGCCCTTGATAAATCCGACCTGATCTGGATGTATAAGTCTGGGTAGGATAAGACATATTCTATTGGACAGCAACTTAGCATACAGCTTGATATCCGTATTGATTAGTGATATGGGCCTATAACTTTTGCAATCTAGTGGGTCTTTCCCTGGCTTAGGAATGATTGATATAGACGCCTGTAACATCTCTTTGGGGATGGGGGCTCCCGCTAAAATAGCGTTGAATACTTGGAGCAACCGTGGGGCAAGCAACTTGATACATTTCTTGTAGTATAACCCTGAGAAGCCGTCTGGCCCCGGTGCCTTTGAAGGTTTAAGTTCCGTAATGGCCTGTGTCAACTCCTCATGTGTGAAGTCGGCATTTAGGCCGGCTTTGTCTGATTCTGTCAATCTCACCAGATTGGAGCTAGCCAGGAAATCTCTTATCTTACTGCTCGTGTTAGGATTGTGTGCCACTTTCTCACCATTATAGAGCGTCTCATAGAAGGAGCCAAATTCATCTACTATCTTCTGGGGGTTGGAAGTAGGGGTACCAGATTTTAAGCGTAAAGCTTGGATGTTGTATTTAGATTGCCTGTCTTTCAGCATGCGGGCCAGCATCGTATCCGGCCTGTTTGCTTTTTCGTAAAATTTCCTCTTTGACCAACTCAATGAATTATCAGCCCTGGAGGTCAATATCATGTTTAATTCAATTTTAGTGTCTTTTACCTCTTGTAGGGTTTGCGGATCTAGTTTCTTTTTATGCTTGGTGGAGAGAGCTTGTAATTTAGTTTGGAGCGTGACAATTTTTGCCTCTCTCTCTTTTTTTCGTCTAGCTGTGATATTTATGAGGTACCTCGGAGAGTCGCTTTATGCGCCTCCCAGAGGACCAGATGTGAGGAGACAGAGCCGGCATTTACCTTGAAAAATTGGTCTATCTCATTACCCACAGTATCACAGATCTCTGGAATTTTTAGAATGGATTCATTTAGCTTCCAGTTCGTTCCTGGTCTGGTCTACCCGTTTGAATATTGTTGCACCGGAGCTCTATGGGTGCGTGGTCAGACCATGAAATATCATGGATCTCCGCTTGGGTGACCTTGGGGACCAGGTGGCAGGACACAGCGAAGTAATCGATCCTACTGTATGAGCTATGTGGGTGCGAGAAGAATGTGTAATTTCTATCTGCTGGATGTAGCTTTCTCCATATGTCTATTAGTTGGTTACATTTGAGACCTCTGCGTAGGGATATACCTGCTCCTTTATTGTGTAGGGTAACGCCACCTGATCTGTCCATGTGAGGTTGTAGGACCATATTAAAGTCTCCTGCTAAGACCACGCTTCCCTGCGCAACCAAGTTTAGGGTTCTAAAGAATTTTTCGAAGAAGATTGCACTCTTTTCGCAGGGGGCATATATACAAGTGATTGTGATCTTCTGTCCCCTAATAGTTCCAACTATTATAATATACCTGCCATCTTTATCCCGTTTGGTTATAAGTAATGAAAAGTTCAGTCCGCGCTCTGGCTCTTTAAACTTGGAGTGTTGGTCCCTCTCAGTTCTCTTGCTGCTTCTGTGTTTATGAGGTGTCTCCCCCACCTCCAAATGTGGTCTCCACCGGAACCTCGATGGTGATACCAATATCAGCAAAACAAGAAAAAACACAAAAGCGCACCAAGATGAGAAATAGATATTGTATTAGCAACAAATAATAAAATTAGTAACTTACATATAAAATTTCTTTAATAATCCCCGATTCTGGTGTCTATCACAGGAGTAGGGCATCACATAGGAAGTATGAAGGGTAATCTCAGTTCTGAGAGATCAGACCCGCGCGCTGGGGCTGTCTCTGTTCACTCTCCTGTCCTCCACGTGTGGTAGCGTGGTGCGGAGTGTAGCGCGCATGTGCAGGAACCGGGGCCTTCAATAGGTGTCCTTAGGATGCCTGTCCGTTTTTGATAGCATAGAAACGATTGGAAATAAGCAGGAACGGTACACTTGAGTGTGTACTGGTGGTGGGTAGTAAAACCGCCAGCCACAACAGTCGCGACGCGTTTCGTTTAACAAAGTAAACTTCTTCAGGCTTTATGAGCTTACTGAGTTTCTCCCCTAATTCCACCTCTCCCTGCTTCTCCTGTTTTTGCCCTCTATGTGCGTGTAGGTTGTAAGGAGCACCGTGTCCTCCCAAAGGGTTCTTATTGTGTGGTCCTCGTAGCACCAATCTCGATCACTTTTGGTGGTGATGAGCCCAGAGGACGAGCTACCTAGTTTTCATTGTCCTCACATGTGTGAATGTCTACTCTCTATATGGTAGGGTGCCGGACTCCCCCTCTTTAGGTGCCTCTGTGTTTTAATGTGTGGGTGGTGAACGTTTAATGTGCGGGTGGTCTGCATGTATTGTAACCACATAGCGGCATCCAAGATGGCGGAGGGGCCATTAGCGCACATGACGATGACGTTAGTCCTATCTCCCCATGGTGTTCCATGTTCCCCTGTGGGGTTAAGCGGGAGGCAACCACCGATTCCCCAACCCTCGGATGGCCCAGACATGCATTTACACCTCCCGTCCCCCGCCCACCAGCCCACTCCCTCATCACTCTAAGGTCCCGCTCCCTCCGTCAGCGCTCCCGCACTGCCGACAGGCGGGGCGCTGACATTCACCGACCGCGATATGCGGTCTGTAGGGAACGGGAGCCGGAGCGGGAGGTGGTCGGGAGCAGGAGGCTTGAGCGGCGGGGGGGGGGGGGCGTGGCCTGAGCGGGGGGACCCGCTATTCTCCCCCTCTTCTACCTCCATGGGCTCGGGCTGGAGTTGCTGATCCCAAGCAACACACATACTCATTCACACACGCAGGCGTTCATACACACACGCAGGCGCTCATTCACACACGCAAGCGCTTATTCACACACGCAGGTACTCTTACACACATACATGCAGGCACTCTCACACACCCCCAGGCACTCTCACACCCACACAGGTACTCTCACACACACCCATCCACACACACATAGGCAAGCAGTCACTCATACATATACACATGCACACACACAGACAGAGGCAGGCACTCATGCACACAGGCACACACACACAGGCACTCTCATGCACCCTCACCCAAACACACCCACACCCACATAGGCAAGCAGTCATTCATACCTATACACATACACATGCACACACACAGACAGAGGCAGGCACTCATGCACACACACACAGGCATCCAGACACCCAGACACATATACAGATAGGCATCCGCATTTATCCCCCCCCCACACTCCCCCCCCCCCTCCCGGTCCTCAGCTACACCACGCGACGTGCCGGGACACAGATCTCCTGTATCCCCCAGTGGCCGATGCGTCACCGCGTGCAGTCAGCTGCGCAGCCAAAGGGGACCGGTACCGGGACCGGCTCGGAAGGGTTCCCTTGCTGTGGGTCCCATCTCTTCTTGCGCTCCGGTCCGGCCCACCCTGACGTCATTATCCCGCCCTCCCTGACGTCACCATACCGCTTCTATTGTCCCTGGACGTGTCCCATCGCCGGGTGCACTGCCCGGTGTGTCCAGTTGCTGGGTCTCGCCGGTACGGGGGCATATTTGGGTCCCAGAGGGGGGGTTCGGATGCTGGCGTGGTCCTGCTGGTGCCATCTAGGGGTTCGGCTACGTCATCGACCAGTGCCGTCGCCCCTGCGTCCCTCTACGCATGCGTCCTGGTTCTAGTCTCGCGGGAGCCAGTGACATCACTGAGGCAGCCCGCGAAGAACTGGGCTGCTCCCGCTCGCCTCGGGGAAGGGGCAGGAGAAGATGGCCGCCCCGCGAAAAAAGTGAGTAGATCTGTGGGGGCTAAAAGGTTTCTTGATCCCCATGGGGGGGTCGATGGGGGCTCCCGGACAAGCACCCCTTGGGTAGGGCCATCTAGAGGATCCTGCTGGGGAGTTTGGGGGAGAATGTAGTTATTTATCGGGGTGGTAGAGCAGAGTTTATGTGGAGCTCGGCGAATCCTCCACAACTCCAGCTGCGGATCGTGAGCTCCCAACTGCGCGCCATGAGGTTGAGGGGGCGCCATATTCAGCAGCTACCAGGTGAGGGGGGCTTTGCGGGGAGCCCAGGACCTTACGAAGGAATCCCTCTCCATCTTCCACATGTTTTAGTGTGTATGCAACACCGTTTTTCACAACCAGAACTGCACATGGGAACAACCACCTGTAGCGCACCTCTTTGTCCCGGAGCGCTCTGGTTATGGGGGCCATTGCCTTTCTTTTTGTCAGGGTAGCGGGGGACAGATCTTGATATACTTGGAATTTGATGCTTTCAAACTCCACTGTTTTCATCTCTCTGGCGATTCTGCATGTTTGTTCTTTTGTCCGGTAGCAGTGGAAACGCATAACGATGTCTCTGGGGGGGTCTCCCTGCTGCGGTCTTCCTCTGAGTGCCCTATGGCACCTGTCCAGCATTAAGTCCCTTTCTGTCAGATCTGGGAACAGATGCTCCAGCCACTTAGTGGCGAAGTCCTCCGGGTCTGTGACCGATTCTGGCACCCCGCGCAGGCGGACATTGCAGCGTCGATCGCGGTTCTCCCCGTCCTCGATCTTGTCTTCCAGGATTCTGATTTGATCTTTAAGGGTGGACACTTGCGTTTGTGTCTGGGATATGGCGCTGGTGTTCTCTTCTGCCCTAGACTCCAGGGTATCGGTACGCTCCCCCAGGGCATCCACATCTTTCCTTAATGCCCAGAGCTCTGCCTTGAAGAACTTTTGCATGTTGGAGCAAAACTCCTTCATGTCTTTCCTCCGCATCAATGCCATGTCATCCTGCTCCTCTGCGGGTGTGTCCATATCAGGGTCTGCTGCTGGCAGCTGCACAGGGGAATCAGGAGTCCCAGCCTTAGCTGTACCTTTACTTGGAAAATATGTAGATACTGGCTGCGTTTTTCTGCGAACCGCTTTGGTAGAAGCCATCCTTGTAGGTTGATGTATGTTGCGCTTATCTTTAGTAAGGAAACAATAGCGTTTTAACTGTTATTTTTCACTATAATGCACCGGGGGGAATGGAGCTCTCACTCTAAGCTGCCATTCACCATCGGGGGGCGTGTCCTCTCGCATTTCTTCTATTGACTGTTATATTTTCTATGTATTTTTATTGTTTAGATTAAATTGTTTTGAATTGTAATGGCTTGAATTTTTTTTTTCAGATTGTTTTGCGTTTTTATTTAATTATGTATTTTGTTGGCTACTAGTTTAAATTGGTGTTGCATAGAGGTTGAATTAATTAATTATTGTGTTAGTTAGTTAGTTAGTTAGTTAGTTAGTTAGTTAGTTAGTTAGTTAGTTCTTTTAGCAATTAAATTTATTTTTTGGGCTAGTGGTGGGATTTATTTAATTGATTGGCTAATGGTGTGATTTATTTAATTGATTGGTTGGCTAGTGGTATTATTCACTGTAGGTAATTGATTGGCTGGTGGTTTTATTTCTTTAATTGATTGGTTGGCCAGTGGTTTTATTTAGGTAATTGATTGATTGCCTATTGCTTTAATTTTACAATTTGTGTGTTTAGGTGCTTGTTGTATAGGTTTTATTATTGTGTATTTTGGACATTCTGGCTTTTGTGTTAAGGTGACAATTGACTGCTATAGTAGCTTATGCCCATATTATATGGTTATGATGTACTACTATAACAATCAATGGGTACAGGGTGGGTATAGTGGTCCTGGGAGGGGGGTAAGGCCTCCCAGGTGGGTAGCGGGGCAGGGTGAGTTAACCCCTTAAATACTTTAGCAGTTATTAACTGCTATGGTGATTAATTGGCATGAGGCCATTAGATTGTATTTATTATGTATGCTTTCTGGCAACGAAGGACATGGCCCTGCAGTATGCTGACAAGGATGCCCTTCCCATTTGTAGGGGTAAGTACAGAGACAGAATCAGTAACTCTCCCTGGGCACCTCTATCAAGCAATTGCACTGCTTTTTATTTAATTTAAAATAACAGTTTTGAAGCAGGGGATCTCCGGAGCTGAACCTCATTAATCTCAGCCCTGAGAACCCCTGTATTGTTTAAATGTCCTGGTCATCTGACACAGAAGAATTTATACATGGCTGATATATCGGCACCCCATACCAGGCCTGTAACTCAGGAAGAAAAGGGTATCCAAGGCTGAAATTAATGTGGTTCAGCTCCAAAGACCCCCTGCGTCAATAATGTGTTATTAAAATAAAATTAAAGCAACTTCATTACCTTAGTGGCTAGCTGTTAAGGTCATGAATGGGTTAAACAAGAGTATTTTTTTTGGGGGGGGCTAGAGTGGGTGAAGGGGGTAGTTGCCCCAAGGTGGGTGGTTAGTGTGACGTAGGGGGTAGCCAACCTTCATTAATAAAGGTGGAGCCCAGCTGGCTGCCCCTGAAACCGTATGGCAATGGCTGAGAGTGTCAGCTCTTGGGTCTAATATTTTACCTTACCGTGTTGCCCTGTAATTCTGTTTCCCTTTTATACTGCCCCCCTTTGGGTTATATGGTAGGAACCGTGTGTGTGGGGTTAACTATGTTAGCCCAGTGAGCAGTTAATGCATTATATGCTGTATTCCCTTGGACTCATGGTCCCGTAACTGCCTGTGCAAGCTTATAAGTGGGTTGCCTTGTATAGGTGGCCCATATGAGAAATAACTGCAGGGCAGACTTCTGGAACAGGAGGGGGATATTTGGGGGCAACAGGGTTAACCTGTATTGCCTGCCAGCAAAGTATAAGAGCTGGTGTCTTAGAGCAGGTTTTAGAGCCCGGTTCAAAGACCCCACATTTTAGGTCCAAATTGTAGAGTACAAGCTCAAAGGATCACATTTTAGTTTTGCTGTGTTTTAAAACTACAATGGATTTTGTGTTTTTCCTGTGAGGAAAAACTAGTTTGGTGACAAAAGGCGGCCAGAGGTAGATTAGCATAGCAAAAGAAATGCAGGTTGTTGCACATGGTGAGGGAGAAGGGCTGTGAACAGAATATCTAGCGTAGAAAGCCTTTGTATCACCTAGCCAAAGTTGTGCCAGGGAAAACGGTTGTAGGATTTCAAATTCATAGGCATGATTTCCATTGGCAAGTTTTGAATTCTCCCCTCCTATCATTGACTGCACAACCACAATCCATGCTCTAATTGGCTGCGAGCCCCCACAATGTATTAGATTGGCAGCAAGCCTATATACGTTAGAGCAGTGTAGCAGATAACTCTTTTCTGTTGGAGATGTGAAGAGACAAGCAGCTGCTGGCGGGCTTCTCAAATGTGCTTCTGAGTGATAGAGCTATCACACAGAGAAGCATGCAACATGCATATGGCCGAGTTGGATCCCGTGCCAGGTGGGCTGAAACTGTTGAGACTGGCTTGGGCACTGCAGTATCCAGGGTTAGCTGGGCAGGGGTGGTCGGGTTGGGCTGCTAAGGATACAGGGTGAGTTGAACACTGCTGGTAAGATTGGGCAATACAGGATCCAGGGCAAGTTGAGCAGGGGGGATCTGGTTGGGCTGTGCTGGATCCAGAGCAAGGTGAGCAGTGTCCAGAGCTGGGACTCATGGGGGGGACATATGTAGTTTCAGGTACAGTGCCCCAATAAATTGGACTGGAAATGTACAGTATTTGGGCATGTTCTTCCTTATCCATGTCGGTCTCGGATTCTTGACTTTAGGAGGTTTAGGTGCTGTTTTATTTTCTTTCCCCACTTTTGCCTTTCTGTCTCTTGTTGCTTCTGCTTTTCATTGCCTCTGGATTTTGGCTGGAATGGCAACAGCAAGCAGGTTCTTACGTCTATAGAAGTGATATCGATCCATTGCACAAGATAAAGTATTTGAAAGTAACGATGCAGCAACTTGTATCTCTAACCTGCTGCAACACATGATCTGGTGAAATGTGGACCAAATGTCAACAGTGCTTGGCAGGGGGAAATGGCCTATCACAATTAACACAGCGTGGGTCCCTGCTTCTTAATGGGACTTCTGCTGTGTTAGTCCTACCAGGCTTCATCAGTCTAAAAGGGACGTGCAGTGAGAGTAAACAGAATCAGTCACTCTCTCTGCACACCTTTAACAGGTGATTGTATAGATTTTATTTTGTTTTAATTACATAGTACTGAAGCAGGGGGTCTTTGGTGCTGAACACATTAATTTTAGCTCCAGGGACCACCTGCTTCCCAAGTTACAGGCTAGCCACAGGTAATAAAGGGGTTAAACCAAATGACCTGTTTTATTGGGAGTGTAAGGAGTGGGGGAATGCAGCATATATGGTCTGTGATGCCACATTTGATTGACAAATGGTACTTCCACCAATCCAATTATAAATAAAGAGATCAGGAGATTCAGCAGAGATTTCAGAAGTTAGAATATAACATTATATCAACAAAGCAAAAGAAGTTCCAGAGAGATAAGGAGGACAATCCCAGAAATAAAGTAAGAGACTGCCCACATTTAATAATAATGATAACCATACTGTGAATTCTAATAGATTTCAAAATAATGGTTCATCCAAAAGAACTCCATATAGGAACCCTAAGAACAACTATTTTAACTGAACAACTGATTTTAATGGCTATCACAAAGGAAGGAACATTATAAAGACACTAGAAGCCCTATACAATTTAGAAGGGATAGAGGAGAGAGAGAATTTACTCATAGAGAAAGAGATACATTGAAACACTTATATAGAGAATATGTAACTAAACCTCAAGAAGTTAGAAATTTCAAGTACCATTCTATGAGGTACCAAGATAGATCACATTTTACTGATACTAATGACAAGGAAAGGAAACCTTCCAATTCTGATTATAGGCATTTTTCTTTTTTAGGGACCAAACAATTGTATCCCCCAAATATGACTGTATCAGTGTGCCTCTTAGTTAATGCTTCCCACACCTTAGTGGGGGCTTAATACTCTTATATAATCATTGTGTAATTATATGGCTCTCTGTTGAACAAGTGCGATTTGGGCTTCTAACGTTCTTGTTAAAGCGTGGCATTATGTACACCTTGTTTTGTAGTAGGAGTGGTAACCCTTTTATTACCATAGAACATGCTCCTATGCTCTGTTATTACATTAAGGTCAATGCATCTCCAAATTTACTTTAAAAATAAATATTAGAATTTTTTTTTTAATAGTAGGATGGTACAACTAATTAAGACATCATCTTATCAAACTAACAGCATAATACATTTACATGTATTATTATTATTATTATTATTATTATTATTATTATTATTATTTGTTTTTAACATTTCCATTATACCACTTACATTGTTCTATAAAAACAAGTTTTCTATGGCAAAGTTGTGTTTTTTTTCCCCTTTAACTGTTTACCATGTTCACTGTATATTTTGATCTTGCCATTGTATTTTACTATTAATTTATATTGTGGTACAGATGTAGCCAGACTTCAAGTCCACACAGTTGTGGTAAGATACAAATATTGGATATATATATATTTTTTTGTTGTCTACTGTATATTCTACCATGCAAGTGTTCTCTGTTTTTGTACTGTAATCTTAGCCCATCACACCCCATTAACATGGAAATAGATTTTGTATATCATTTTCTTTTCTGCTATTGTATAACATTTTTCCTGCCATTAGAAAAAAAAATAACTGAAGACAAAGTGATGTTTTAATGTACTGTGCAATGCATTCCAACTGTGTTTATCATCATTCCGATACCGTTTAATAAAAACAGTATGTTAGCAAGATTTGCTTAACTTAACGTGAACTGAAAAACAATATTTGCTGTTTTTTTCCAATATCTAAATACATTTTGTTGTCTTAAGGATTGATTTGTTTTATGGGAAATATTATAACTAAAAAAAACATGTAAAATAATACCAAAGTTTTGAATACATAATCTATCTATCTTTAAAGCTATGAATGGGATTTATTTGGGATTTGCATAAAATAAATTGTGCTCACTGTTTCCAAAAGGAGATCAAGCCACATCCAGATAAATATAGAAAGCAACAACTAATACTGAATTGTTAACTCAGTACAGTGTTTATTTACTGTATATTACAGTTCAACATAAAAACCTTATTGAATATTGCCAATATAGACATTGTTTTAATTAATCATTTTAAATTGTACAGCACAAAGTAAGTTATGGTGTGTAAAAAGTGAAAACAACCTCCACTGAACAACAACAAAAATACCACTTTGAATGTGCTAATAAGACTTTGTGACCTCTTTGGTTGTGTGTTTGTGTTTATGTTCATGTGTTCTCTCTCCACAAGACAAACAACTTCACTAATTCTGATGAAACTTTCAGGGTTCTATGCAAAATCTAGGGTGGCGCTCTCACGTATTTAGTCAGGTGTGGCAAGGATAATTAGCTAAATAGCCCAATACAGTACATCAAACATTAAAGTGAACAATAAACAAGCTTTAGTGACCAATCGCTTATTCAGTGAGTAAAGATAAACAATGTGTGTTGCATAATATGGCAACGATAATCGTAACAGAAAAATAGTGACAAGATAACAATAATATGCAAGACATTCTATTACCAGTGCTTAAGGTGAACAAAGTGAAAAAATAAATAATGCCACACTGGCTATAATTAAAAATCCTCCACTCAACCCTTAAATATGAGACATGTGTTCCTCATATAGGTCCCTGACAAATCAGGACCTCAAACAAGTCCCAGGGGGGTCGGTCCCGGGAAGGGAAAGCCGGCCATTTTGGAAGGTCAGGCATACCGACCTGCCCATTGGGCGTCAGACTCCCACTCGGGGGACCCCGAGGGGAGCTCTGGTTTTTCTTTTATTTTTTTTCATTATTACAAAGCGATTTAACTTATGTTTCCAATTTTGCTTTACCCCTTATGTGTTTTCCCTTGTACTGTCTCCTCCCTCCCTACCCCTCCCAATCCTTTCCCCACCCGGCCGGGGAGGATGCCGACCTAGACGGAACACAAGAACTTTGCCGGATGGTAACACCAAAAACGTCCGCCAGTTGAACAAGGGACAAAGTGGACAGGGTGAGTCATCAAACGTTAGTTTGTTACACTTCTCACACATTAAGTGATGGCATTAACCCTTATATCACATAACGTTAAGGGCTTTATTAGCCCAACCAAGAGAAAAATAGCTTTCACTGACTATAAATGAAAACACGCAGATGTCCTAATGTTACAAGAGACTCATTTTAGCAAGACCAACGCGCCTAAATTCCTAGACAAAGACTATGCCCAGTTCTACCTTTCCTCCGCACCGGTTAAAAAACGTGGAGTGGCCATCTTGTTCCATAATAAAATCCCATTTGTAGCCCAAACTATTAAAAGAGACACAGAGGGACGCTTTGTTATACTAGTGGGCACGATACGGGAGCAATGCATCACAATAGCCACAATCTATGCCCCCTGCGAGCAGGACGCAGTCTTCTTTGAAGACTTTTTTCGGACTCTACGCACCGTCGCAAGGGGCGGCGTAATACTCGCAGGGGATATCAACATGGTCATGCAACCAAATCTAGACAGATCAGGGAATACGGGCACAGTACATAAAAAAGTGGGGACCTCTTTACGCAAGGGCCTCAAAGACAACCAACTGACTGACATATGGAGAGAACTACACCCGACTGATAGGGACTATACGTTCTATTCCCACCCACACGGCTCCTACAGCAGAATTGATTATTTTTTCGTCTCTTACCAACTGGTTCCTATGGTCTCCCGAGCTGGGATCCATGATATTTCATGGTCTGAACATGCACCGATAGAGCTAAGGTGCGAGCACATCCGAACAGGCAGACCAGGAGCGAACTGGAAGCTCAACGAATCAATCCTAAAAATTCCTGAGATTTATGAGACAATAAAGGAAGAAATAGTTCAATTCTTCCACACAAACACAGGCTCTGTAGATTCCCAGTTTGTATTATGGGAGGCTCACAAAGCGACGCTGAGGGGCATACTAATTAGCACCACAGCTAGGAGAAAACGGGAAAGGGACTCAAAAATTATGAAGCTTCAATCGAGATTACATTCCCTTACATCACTCCATAAGAGTAACCCAGACCCGCAAACCCTACAAGAATTGAAAGATACCAAAATTGAACTAAACATGTTGTTGACCTCCAGGGCAGATAACGCGCTGAGTTGGTCTAAGAGGAAATTTTACGAAAAAGCGAACAGGCCGGATACTATGCTGGCTCGAGCGTTAAGAGACAGACAAGTGAAGTTTAATATCCAAGCTATACGCTTAAAATCAGGTACCCCCACGGCCAACCCTAAGAAAATAGTAGAAGAATTTGGTTCGTTCTATGAAACACTATATAATGGAGAGAAAGTGGCACATAACGCTAAAACGAGCGAGAAGCTGAGAGATTTCTTAGCCAGCTCAAAACTAGGGAGATTGACAGAGGCAGAGAGAGAGGCCATGGGCGCTGATTTCACTATAGAGGAGGTGTCACAAGCCATTAAGGAACTCAAACCCTCAAAAGCCCCAGGGCCAGGTGGCTTCTCGGGGCTATACTATAAGAAATTTGCCAAAGTACTAGCCCCTAGGTTGCTCCACGTGTTCAATGCAATATTAGCAGGAGCCCCCATCCCCAGAGAGATGTTACAGGCGTCTATATCATTAATCCATATACCAGGTAAAGATCCGCTGGACTGCAAAAGTTATAGGCCCATATCCCTAATCAATACTGATATTAAAATATACGCTAAACTATTGGCCAATAGATTATGTCTAATCCTACCCAGACTTATACACCCAGATCAGGTCGGATTCATTAAAGGCAGACAGGCAGCGGACAATACCCGGCGATTTATTGATCTGGTAGAATTGGCCACTAAAAATAACACACAAAGTATGCTGTTAAGTCTGGATGCAGAAAAAGCTTTTGATAGGATAGACTGGCCTTACCTGAAGGAGACGCTTGCGGCATTTGGCTTTGGGGATCAGGTGAGTAGAGCGATTCTCTCGCTGTACTCAGGACCTACCGCCAGGGTAATACACCAGGGCTTTCCATCTCTCCCCTTTCAAATTAAGAGTGGCACGAGACAGGGATGCCCATTATCCCCTCTCCTGTTCGCTCTATGTATAGAACCACTGGCGGCGCAAATTAGAGGCAACACGGACATCTCAGGGTTAAACGTATATTCTCAAACACATAAAGCGGCCCTGTACGCAGATGATATCCTACTAATTATTTCAAAGCCCCTCACCTCCTTGCCAAACCTATTGGATTTATTGGACAGATTCTCGAGCATTTCGGGATTTAAAATAAATCAAGCTAAATCTGAAGCCCTCAACATCAATCTCCCTAGACACGTAGAGAAGTTATTGCAACTGAATTTTAACTTCCACTGGCAACAGAAATTCATAAAATATCTAGGAGTCCACATAGCCAAGAACACCAAAGACATCTACAATGCAAATTACCCCAACCTAATTCGGACGTTGATAGCTGACCTCCATAAATGGTCCTCTATACGAATATCCTGTATAGGTAGGATACATAGCGTCAAAATGAACCTACTCCCCCGTATCCTATACCTTTTCCAGACGTTACCAGTGCCACTCAGACTGAAGGATTTGCTCTCACTTCAGTCTGCAATCTCTAAATTTATCTGGGGAGGGAAAAAACCGAGAGTCAACAAATTAAATATGAAAAGATCTGTCCTAGCAGGGGGCCTAGCGGTACCCTGCCTGCTCTCATATTACAAAGCGGCTCAATTAAGCCAAATTGTTCAATGGCAATCCAGTCCACATTTAAAACGGTGGGTGGAATTAGAGAGTGCTGCCTGCGCTCCTTTAAAAATACGCAACTTGATTTGGCTACCTAAAACAGCACGACGATCTGCTAACATGCCGCTTTCCTCAATGACCAACTCGTTGTCTATCTGGGAGGCTAATAAGACTAAATACTCTCTCACAACGAGTAATTCTTCGATGTCCCCAATTTGGAACAATCCCAAGTTCGCTCCTGGCCTTCTGGAGGGAGATGCATCAATTTGGAAACATAAAGGTTATATACGAATTAAAGATCTGGAGGGTTACAATAGCAAGATTAAAACGTTTGATCACGTCAGAGAAGAAAAAGATATACCCCACTCAGAATTTTTTAGGTACCTCCAGCTTCGAGCATTTTATAACAAATTTGCCCCATACCCCCCCCTGACGTCATTCGAAAAGCTCTGTCTGGCAGAGACCGACACAAAGGGACTCACATCACAATTGTACAAGGAAGTAGTTGATTCTGCGAGCTTTAGACAGCAGCCACCGTCATTTAGAACCCAATGGGAAAGAGACCTGGGAGAGACATTAGAAGATGACGAGTGGAACGCTATATATATGGCCACGGCAAAAAGCTCCATATGTACCACACTAAAGGAGAACGCATATAAGGTCCTAATGCGGTGGTACCTCACCCCAATGAAATTAGCCAAGTTCGTGCCTGGATCCTCCTCACTATGCCCCCGGCAGTGCGGAGGATCGGCCGATCTGTTACATATGCTGTGGTCTTGCCCGCGGATCTCCCCACTATGGGAAGAAATTAGACATTGGATACAGAGAGTCTTCGACCTCACTATTCCCCCAGACCCATGGCTATTCCTCTTGAATAGACCACTAACGGGCCTGTCCAAAGCAAACAATAAACTAATAGCACATTTTGCAATAGCCACACGGAGCGAGATAGCAGCACTATGGAAACGCCCCGAAATTCCAAGTATCCCAAAGATTCGAAATCGATTGTGGTTTATCTGCCAGATGGAAAAGTTGACGAGTCTAGTTAACGACACTGGCACCAATTATCTCAAAGTATGGACGCCTTGGCTGGCGCAGACGGTTATCCCCGGGGTTGAGAGGAACACAATCTGGCTGTGATAGATGTAGGTGCGTTCTCCTTTAGGAGCGGAAACTCAGCTCACGACGACTACACAGACAAATAGACAGAACGCCTACAGAGGTGTTAAACTGGAGAGGACGCAACCCACAAAGAACCTTACTAGGAGCGGTGAAGAGACCTAGCACGAGTCGATGCTCCTCTTCCGGCCGCGCCACCCCTTTACCCCCTTCCTACCCACCTCCTTTTTTTTTTTTTTTTTTTTTTTATTTATTTTTTCTTTATTGATTTTGTGTTTGTCAATTTGAATCAATCGTACTATGTGAATTATGTTATTATCTTTATTGCTAGTCTACCCAAAACAATCCGGTCGAGTAGGGCCCGAAAAACCGGGATATGTCTCACAAGCTGACATACGGTACTGTCTATAGCGGAGATTAACACTAAAAATGAATGTAATGTATACTGTATTCTGTATCACTTGTTTGGAAAAATGCAATAAAATTTAAGTTACAAAAAAAAAATATGAGACAGCTTCAAATGTCTCCTCTTGCGTGATGTCTTCAAAGTATAGGGAAGCAGGAGACAGAACCATAAAAAAGCACACAAAAGGCACCATAGATTAGTGACATTTCAGACTGAATGTTGAAGAGTCTGATAAATCCCAAATTTTGTTAGACTTAGGTAAAAATTTCAAGTACATCGCAAAACATTTCAAACTGTTTGATGAATGCTCAGGTGGGTATAGTACAGTTTGTATGGTCACCTGTTTATCCTTGTTGACCAAATGCATAACCTTACATTTACCTGTATTAAACCTAATCTGCCTTTTACCTGCCCAAGTATCCTGTTCATGCAAGTACTTCTGGAGAGAAATTACATCCTGCTCTGATTTTACTACCTTACACAATTTAGTGTCATCAGCAAAGATGGAGACTGCTCTCTATGCCAACCTCAAGGTCATTAATAAAAAGTAACAAATTGATAGAATTTAATAAAAATGCTGGGAATGTTTAATAGGTTTTATGGTTCTAAAGTAGAAAACTCCATCACAGGAAGATAGCAACATTGTAATTACAGAATTGACCTTTCTCCTTTTATGTTTTTCACCTATATACCTCATTATAATTTTAAATATATTTATTATTCATTGATATACTGTGATGATACTGGCAACATATTTTTTTATTTTTCTCAAATATTCTTCAAATGTAATGTATTAAGAATGTTCATTTTTTCTTTTTTTGATTTTAAGTTTGATATAAATTTCAATAAACCCAAATAAAAAATGTAAAAAATGAAACAAAGCCAAGAAACACAGAAATTGGTTTAGCCAGGAATAACCAAACAATCCATTGAAGAAAAGCTTACGTACTGTATCAATTTAGGTTGTGGGAAAAAATTACATTTGAAACAGAAACAAGATGAACTAAAATGTTGATTAAGGAAAGGAACAATGCGAAATCCTCAAAATTAAAAAACCACGACGGGAAAATTCTGAATATTAACATAGTGTAAAAATTATCACAATTTTAATAACTTCTTTAAGAATAAAAAACATAAAATAAAAGAAATCAACTTAAATAATTATATTAAAATTACATTTAAGTTATTCCCCATATTTATTTTGTGAGCAGACGTTTTTGGCAAGGAACTTTGCTAAAAATAAGTACAGATCTATATTGCCAGATGCTCATGTGGTCAGTCTGCTTCTGTTATCAACCTCGAATATCGATTCTAATATTGAGACACAGTTGAATGAAATACAAGTTCAGAAATCGCATTACGACATTTCACATTCAGATTCTCCTTTTTATATGTAGCCAGGACTGGTTCCTTGGCTACCAGTCTGCCCCCTCCTGGCAGTAAGCCCAGGTAAGAGCAGGCTGGCCAGGAGATATCATGGGGTTTCCCCACTCATAGTAGCTTCTTGATTGACAGGGGAGGCGGTGGGACTAGGCCTGTGTTTATCCAATCATGGATTCAGACCTGGTACCTACTTCCCTTGTACTTAAGAGCTGCACTGCTACATTTAGTCAGTGCCTCTACCTCCTTGAGAGAGGGTGGTCTACCCTAGTACTGTGCAGGGCTCTGTCAGTTTGGAGAAGGAGACTATACCCTTTACTCCACCAGGGAGTAAGGGAAGAGCATGGACTGCTTCAGGTGCCCTTGGCCTGGAGGGGAGGTTGAGGGTACATCCAGAGGGTGAAGCCCCACGAAGTGAAGTATGCTGTGTATGCTTTTCCATCTGCCAGTGTACAGAATAAAGTGATCCTGTTCAAAGATGTCTTCCTGCCTGAGACTATAATCTATCAGGGGGAGAGGAAGTAAATTCTCCTGCAGTGATTGTCCCCACATCCCTGGGGCCTGCAAGAGATGGAAGCGCTGACACAGAGAGAAAGAATCAGATCTTATCCCAGAAGCCTATCCTGTTATCCTCCACAACTCAGATCAACTGTAAGCCAGCAGGTATGCACCACATCACACCATATAGTAGGGAGATCTCCCAGAGGGTGGGGGAAACACTGATTCATACGTATAAAATTAGGATTTCAATGTTTTTCTTCTCTTTTCAATGATAAATGTTTGTAATATTGTTATGTTTCTATTATACTTGGTTGCTATCGGCATTATTTAGTTTAGGTGTAGCTATTCATTTAAACCAGACCTATTTATTAAAGCAAAAATGATGCAATACTGATGCAAAAATATGCATAATATTTATTAAGGCAAAAGTGGTGCAATTCAGAGATTTGTGTCTTTGACACATCTGGTGCAGTTTATTTTCCCCCAAATTGCACATAATAAATAAACGGGGGCAAACTTGGAGAGGAAAAGGACCCAGTAATGAGCACTCTGTCACAACACTGGAAGATTTCAGATACATTTAAAACAATAGCTTTATTGAACCAATGGATAAACTAATGGGCATTAAAAACAGATTAAATGAAGCATAATACCCAATAGGAGAGATGACACTCCGGATAATGGACCATGCCGGATAAAGTATATAAGTATACACTAATTATCCTATATTGAGACCTTATGTGAAAGGATATACCTGTAATCTCAAGAGTAGGGTGGGAAGAGCAGTATAACGTGCTGTTAGTAGAGTGCCTAAAACTAATTGGTGATAAATAAACTATCTTGATAATATACTAATGCAGCGGCCGTTATTCGAACACTTCACGGGTCATGTACATCGGAATCCCGATTTGAAACCGCGGCATGAATTCCAGCCTTCCCGCACTAAGATGCGAGCGCAGCGAATGCAGAAAAACGAATGTTAGTGTTCTGGCTTTTAAAAACATGAAATTGACACAGTAGCACAGTAGCACAGTACTGTACACATTACCATTCATCCATTTTATTGCAAACGAAAAACAGAATCCATGAAATTCCAACAAAACATCCGTGATAAGCGCGGGTACCTGGGGCGATTGGCCGCGTTCATGCTGCTTGGGGAACAGCAGAGTACTCAAAACCGGCGCCGTGATGTGTTCGAATAACGGCCGCTGCATCAGTAAAGCAACAAAGTACTTAGGTGATCAACGGACTTGTTCGAGAACAAATATATCTGATTTTTTTCAACTGTTTATCACAAGGCCCGTTTGCTTAACGTCCATTGTAACCCTCAGCATCTTTTTACCACATATTCACCATGGAGGGGGCCTCTGATGCAATATTTACAAAGTTTTAGTATTGTGTTTTTTTAAACCACATGTTTTTCATAACCATATTTAGTGGCATTATACCATTCCCTATAAAAACATGCAATTTTCAGCCATTTTTGCAGCTAATAAGCTACGTGGATCTCTGAATGCTTCATGAATGAGAGAGAGGGAGACAATTTTCCATTCAGAGGAGGGAAAGATACAGGAACACTGCGACAGAGATCACCTAACACTTGTTCTAAAAAGTCTGGTGTGTACCATTAGACATTTTGGTAGTAAAAGGGTTACTTGCCATTAAGATCATTTTTTGAATAGTATCTCGCTGCGGCAGTCGAGTGGGTGTTCAAAATGGATTTCAATAGTGGTTTCACTGTGTGGAGAGTACCTAACGAAGACAAAAAAAAATGATAACTATTAGATGTTGAACATGGTGAGGGATTAGTCTGTGCAGTCTAGTGCACTCAAGACTACAATTTAATTCACTTTGCACCAGCAGGAGAGAGAATCATTAGTTTCAATAAGCATTAGGCATCAGATATTGTGGATGAAAGAGATGTTTTTCTAACAGCTGCTTATCTGGAGTGGGAGGGAGTAAGACTATTTTGAACAATAAAACATGTTGAAGAGATGGTCTTCATCAATATTTAAAACTGTATATGGGAAATCCTGCAGCGTTGTCTGGTATACTGTTTAAAAAAAAAAAAAAAACAACAAAAGATAAAACAGATTGCATCATAAAACACTAGGGTTTTCAAGAGGATAAGTACTGTAAATCTCTGCAAAAGAAAAATACAGTAGATTTAAAAAAAGGAACACAGATTATTTTGAAAACGTTGTTAGATACAAACTAATTATGCACTTAAATTACACTGTTCCGTCAATTTGTTATAACATACTGAACATAAAAAGTTAAAATATTACCAGATACTTCTACAGTATGGAATTATGTCTCTGCTCACTGGAACTTGCAATCTGAAGATTGAAATCATGTTTCTATTTTGTCACCAAACTTATTTTGGTGTTTGATATCTTAACAAGGTAACATAACTCTTCTTGAACCATCAGCTATCTATAGACCATTTTTAATATTATCTATACCTAACAAATATTACATATATCAACGTTGTTCCCCTGAAACATAGTAAATATTATTGCATATTAACTGTAAATATACTTATAGTTAGAAGATAAAGTCAAACCGCGCTCTTGCTTCCTAACACGATCTTGGAATAGACCAACTCTTCCCTTTTGCAGCTGATGTGGTGTGAAGGCACCCCTCCTCCACAGGTCCCGTCGCAGGATGGCTCCAACCGCCGGGCAGCAGCAGAAAATGAAACACAAGAGCGCACCAAGGGTCAAGATTTAATAAAAACAAATAAATAATAACAGTAAAAACTTACATATGGGGGTAAGTATATCCAGTAGAACAGTGCAGGGGAAACAGTCCTGGTGGTGTCCTGGGCACAGGGAAATGGTGCTGAGGCTTACGAGGTAGACCCGCGCGCTGGGGCTGCCTGGCTCGGCACCACGTTGTTCTTCCTTCCGGGTTGCGGCTTCTCGCAGGACCCGTGGATGGTTGCCCGCCTCATACGCCGGTTCACAGAAAAAAATTTTTTCCGGTTCACGGACAGTCTCTGGATGTTGATGGGACTACTGAGGCTTAGTACACCAGTCGGCTAATCTCCAATTGCACTGTTCTACTGGATATACTTACCCCCATATGTAAGTTTTTACTGTTATTATTTATTTGTTTTTATTAAATCTTGACCCTTGGTGCGCTCTTGTGTTTCATACTTATAGTTAGAATAGTGTTAATTAGATTTGGGTCAGCTTCTTCTCCCTAATTTTAGTGTAGCCCTTTTTAGGATCATGTCATTGTACAATGCTAAAGGGATATGTCCGAACCACACATATAAAATAGATTTTATGAGTATAGCTGATCTAGCTACAGTTAGTGAGGTGGAACCAAATACCTTTCACCCTGCTTAGGGGGTGAGGGAAGAGCTAGCCCCACTCTGGATGCCTTTGGTCCAGAGTGGCGGCAGGGACATCACAAGGGAGAACAGTTAGTGGACTGTGCATCAACTGTACCTGTCGGCTGCTGCTGCTGCTGCCCAAGAGAATAAAGAGAATGCTGCTTTTACAGATAATCCTTGTGTGAGACTGGAATCTCTCATCTAAGGATTCCACCCCGCATTCCTGGGGCTTATTATAGATGGAGGCGCTGCACCAGTGAACCAGAACGAAGGCATCCACCCCAGTAATCTGTTCCTGTTATCCCCCATGTCATCGCGGGAGACTCAGGCCCTCCTGTTGCCACCAGGTATGCACCACACAGAGACACCTAGCCAGACCCCAGAACACCTTAGGGGACCCGATCTGCGATTTAGGGGGGGAAGATGGGCTAGATTTGGAGGCACTGCTGAGATTTGCTGAGAGCAACAGGACAGGTTTTCAGAGAAGCAGAGCTGAAAGATGTATGTACACTTTCAGAGCAAGTGCTGCAGAAGGAAGGGCATTTCTGAAGACTAGGGGTAGTCAGGAGAGACAATCCTCTCGCACAGTACACCCTAGGAGGATGATGTAAATTTGGGTACACTTGGATATAGCTGTTCTAGTCGCCTTGAGGCAGATAGTGTAGGATTCCTGTGGGGGTAGCCTGTTAAGTAGGTCAGGGACTTCAGCATAGGGTCTGCACTATGAGTGGCCAAAAGTAGGTTGACGCCCAGTACTTAGGAATGCCAAGTACACTAGCCAGTATCCAGAAAACACACCACAGAGTGCTTGTAACAAACCGTCAGCGAGTGCGGTGTACAAGGAGAGAGTTCTGCTTAGCCTGGGGTATGTCATGCATTATATTCATTGGTTAGAGCACCATTAAGTGTAGTAAGTGTCTAGGAACGAGTTACACCATAGACACTGAGAGTAGCGCTATTGTGCGTTTTGAGGACTCACTAAAGATGGCGGCGAGAGATACATGTGCTCTGCGGGGCATGGAGGAGGTTAAAATGGCAACAGCTGCGTCATTCACTGCAACGCGGGTGTTGCAGCGTACATGCAAGGATACACGCGGGGTCTCTTGACAAGGCTTATTTATTCAGCCTTAAAACATACAGCACACAAAACAAAATAGCTTTTCTTCAGCAGACAAAACAAAACAGCTTATCTTCAGCATGGCAAACAAAACAGGTTTTCTTCAGCATGCAGGACACAACCGTTCATAAAAAAAATGTACTTTGCAAACAGACCTTATCTCAGTAATCTCTTCAGTAACTCACTCCTGTCTCCTGACCAGCTAACTGCATGTGTACACATCCTGGGGTTTTTAAAACACCTTGATTAGGCAGCTGGGATTCAACTAATTGCCATGAGCTTCCCAGCTGAAGTTAACCTCACCACTGCTGCACTGCAGACTAAACATATGTCTGCCAGGCATATAGCTGGTGGCTTTAATTTACCCTGTCACATTCCTCCCCTGTTAGTGCGTGGCTGGGGCTATGTACGGCTGAAGCCCGACCATCCACCTCTTCTCTAGAAAAGAAATCAGCATTTGCGTTCTCTTTTCCCGGCCTGTGCTGAATCTCAAATGAGAAGGGTTGGAGGGCCATATACCATCTAGTTAACCTAGCATTGGAATCTTTCATACTATTTAACCACTTCAGTGGAGCATGGTCCGTCACCAGAGTAAAATGGACTCCTGCCAGATAATGCCGTAAAGCCTCGATTGCCCACTTTACTGCGAGGCACTCCTTCTCAATCACTGAGTAGTTTTATTCCCTCAGGAACAATTTCCTACTCAGGAAAAGGATAGGGTGTTCAACTCCCTCAAACTGTTGTGACAACACTGCCCCTTGCCCTATCTCTGATGCATCTGTTTGAACTACAAAAGGCCTGTTGAAGTCTGGGCTTCTAAGGACGGGACCCTCTGATAGACACCTTTTTATGTCCTCAAAGGTTCTCTGACACTCCCTTGACCATACCACTTGTGTAGGGGCACACTTTTTGTGAGGTCCGTTAAAGGGGCTGCCACTTCCGAGTAGTTGGGGATGAACCGCCGGTAGTATCCTGCTAAACCCAGCAGAGAGCGTACCTGCATTTTTGTTTGGGGGGTCGGAACTTCTTTCAGGGCAACTACCTTGTCGACTAGTGGCCTTACTTTTCCACCTCCCACTGCATACCCTAAGTATTTGGTTTCCGCCTTACCCAAGGCACATTTCTTATGGTTGGCTGTGAGCCCTGCCTCTCTTAGAGATTTGAGGACCGCTTTCAGCCTATTTACATGGGCCCGCCAGTGTTTACTATAAATGACAATGTCATCTAGGTAGGCCGTGGCATAAGTCCTATGGGGTCTCAGCACCTTATCCACAAGTCTCTGAAATGTGGCTGGGGCTCCATGCAGTCCAAATGGCATTGTCACAAACTGGTATAAACCCATGGGAGTGGCAAAGGCTGTTTTGCACTTGGACTTTTCCTCTAAGGGTATTTTGTTAAGTCCAGCGTGGATATATATTCCGCGTTACCAAGGGCGTCAATTAACTCGTCCACCCTTGGCATCGGATATGCGTCAAACTTGGATACCGCATTGACCTTTCAGAGGTCCACACAAAATCTTACCTTCCCATCGGGTTTAGGGACCATAACTAATGGACTACACCACTCACTGCATGATTCCTCAATCACTCCTAAGTGTAACATTTCTTGTACCTCCTTCTCTACCAGGGCCCTATGACTTTCAGGCAACCTATAAGGACGGGAACGTACTTTTACTCCAGGTGCTGTCTCGATCGCATGTGAAATTAAGTTAGTTTGCCCTGGTAAATCAGAAAAAAACATCATGGAATTGTGTAATTATTGCTAACAAGTCCCCTTTTTGTTCAGAGGACAACTGTTTACCCATTGGGATTTTATCATCACCCATGATGTTCTCCCATGGAGGCTGAGGACCCAAGTCCGTTTCCTCCTCCACCGTGTGGATGAATAGAGACTGCTGCATCTTCCAGGGTTTCAGCAAGTTCACATGGTAAATTAGTTTACACTTCCTGGACCCTGGTGAGCGATCTCGTAATCCACATCACCCGTTCGGCGGAGTACTTCGAATGGGCCCTGCCATTTGGCCAGGAGTTTACTCTCGCAACTGGGTAATAACAACATCACCTGGTCTCCCGGGTGAAACACTCTCATGCGAGCATTCTGATTGTAATGTCTCTCCTGACTGTCCTGGGCTGATCTAAGATTCTCCCTAGCAAAATAGCCGACCACATCTAGGCGCTTCCTAAGGTCTAGTACATATTGCAGAGAATTTTTAGAAGGGGACCGCTGTTTCTCCCAGGACTCCTTTAGGAGGTCTAGGATACCCCGGGGTTGGCGGCCATACAGCAGTTCAAATGGAGAGAATCCCGTAGAGGCCTGGGGAACTTCCCGCACTGCAAACAACAGAAAAGGGAGAAGTTCCTCCCAAGCTCTCTTCTCTGAATCTACAAATTTCCTCAGCATCCCTTTTAGAGTTTGGTTAAATCTTCCACCAATCCGTCAGTCTGTGGATGGTAGACCGATGTCCGAATAGACTTGACCTCTAGTAATTTTAAGACATCCTGCATCAGTTTAGCCATAAAATTTGTTCCTTGGTCTGTCAACATAACCTGGGGAAGTCCAACTCGTGAGAACAGTTCCAACAACTTGTTGGCTACTTGCTTCGCCGTTGCTGTTCTCAGGGGGAATGCCTCAGGATATCTTGTTGCATAGTCAACAATTACAAGAATAAACCTGTGCCCTTTGACAGAAGGTTCTAGAGGTCCTACCAAGTCTTCCATAATCCTCTCAAAAGGAACTGACACCAAGGGTAGAGGAACCAAATGGGCTGGTTTTTGTCCCTTCGGACTAGTTAGCTGGCACTCCGGACATGCCGCACATAATTAGCAATATCACTATGCATCCCTGGCCAAACAGAATCGGGACGAAATACGGTCCAACGTTTTATCCCTGCCCAGGTGACCACCCCAAGGGACAGTATGGGCTAGAGTGAACACACATTTAACAAATGCCTTGGGAACCAATATCTGTCTGGTGACCTCCCCTGTTTGTGTCTGCCTATTCACCCTATACAGGATATCATTTGATAATTAAAAATGGGGGAATACTATCACCCCCTGTGCATTTAAAATTTGCTCATCAATTTTCACCACCTTGTCATACTGTCTAGCAAGGACTGGGTCTTCCCTTTGCTTCTGGCGAAAGTCAGGGAGGTACATGTCTGGTAAATCTCCAGGGCCAATATCCCCCTCCCTCTGGCCATCCCCAGCAATCACTTGTGACCTCTGGCTACTAGAATGGTCACCTTGAGACCCAGATTTCTGCAACCAGTCCTGTTTGTCAGAGCGTCTTTGCTTCTTAGTCTTTTTAACCCTGTGTCTACTGGGAAAAAGGTCTGCCAAGAAGTGGAACAGTTTGCCAGGGTTCTTCTGAGCCATAGAATAAGGCTCCTCGTGAGAGACTGGAGCCATTAGGTCCGAAAAGAAACGCCAGTCCCGGCTGAGCACAACGGGGGCAGGGAGCCAAGGAGCGACTCCTACTTCGAGGCAGGCCTCCTGACTTTTTACCTGTAGCCGGATTTTGGCCGTCGGATACCATTTTACATCGCCGTGTATACATTCTATACTCCATGGGGAGTCAAAAGAACACACGTTAGGTGGTAACAATTCCTGTAAGACCAGAGTTTTCCCAGAGCCCGCATCTACAAGAGCCTGGATGGTTTTTCCCCCAACCTGGGCTGGAAGTATCCAGGACTTGTAATTTTCTCCAGTGAAGGCCGAGGCGACGGTCCTGCTGAAGGAACAATCCATCTGTGGTCAGTCCATCTGCCTGTGGCCTTGTTCTCCGCAGGTGGAACATGGAGAGGGTTCCCTCACAGGAGGGGGCCGTGGATAGCACTCCGCTAGACCGGATACTGGATACCAGGCATCTGGTGGGTCTTGTTAGCGACGTCCTCGGAAGTTCCTCTCATTTTGCGACGAGCCGACATCAGGAAGGAGATGAGGGTCTCGGTGGGGACCAGCATTTGGACTCCGCCCTTGCTGGAATGACTGCTCCTTCCGTTGGACTTGGCGGTTGCGCGTGGACGGGCCGTAGGTTCCCCGTTGATCCAACCTCCCTCTTTGGGCGTCCGCAAGTTCCGGTGGAGTCGGATCCATCGGGTCCAGGACACTCGCCTGCTCCTCAGCCCCTAGGAAGTTCTCCACGAGTCAGACCGCCAAAGCTAGGTTTTCAGCAGCGTGGCGTTTTACCCACAAGCGTGCGGAAGGGGGTATTATCTGTAGGAATTGTTCCAACACCACCTGCTCAAGAATTGCCTCCTTAGTGCACTCCTTGGTTTGTATCCAGCACGTACACAAGTCCAATAACCGCTGAGCGAGGACCCGGGGTCTCATCTTAGCAGAGTACTTCATGTTCCGGTACTGCTGCCGGTAGGTCTCTGGAGTCAGACCTAAGCGATCCAGTACGGCAGCTTTTACTTGTCGGTAGTCCATTACCTGATCTGCAGGGAGGTCCTGATATGAGGCCTGGGCTTCTCCTATGAGGAGCGGGGCCAAAGCAGTTGCCCAGCGATCTGCAGCCCAGCCCTGAGGTTCGGCAACCCTTTCAAATGTCAGTGAAAAAGCCTCTGGATCCTCGTTTGGAGCCATTTTCCTCAGGAGTATCGGGGGTTTGTTTGCAAGTTCTGGACTGGCAGACCCCTGGGTCAGCAGCTTGGCCATCCGCTCATCCTGTGTGGTCTGCTGCTGGGTTAGGAGCTAGGTTTGCTGCTGCAATAGTAGTTGGGCCTGCTCCTGCATTAACTGTCCCTGCTGTCTGGTCTGTTCGCGCAGAAACTCTTTAAAAAATTCTTCCATTTTTCTCATTCTTGATTGTGTGTGTGGCCCTTCTACTGCAGGAGTCTTTTGAAAATCCCGGCACTTCTGACACCATATGTTGCAGCGTACATGCAACGACACCCGCGGGGTCTCTTGACAAGGCTTATTTTTTCAGCCTTAAAACATACACTGCCGACACAGTTTATCCGAGTGCGGCTCATTCCGCAAGCCGGGAAATGTCCCGGCTTGCGAGCCGCACTCCCTCAGCGTGCCGCGCATCACCGATGCGCGGTCACGCATCCTCGGGTGCCAGCGCCCCCTGCACGCGTTTCCAGGGCTCCCTGAGGGAGCCCTGGTGTCCCGCGATCGCGGGACGGCGGCAGGGGGTTCCGGGGGACCCGGCGGACCCGGCAGCGGTAGGGAGAGCGCCCCGATCGGAGGGCGCTCTTCCGCTGCTTCGGCGCGCGCCCGTCACCCTGCGGCGCGCGCTAGGATACTGCTGCGGCCAAGAACGGGCAAATGCTCGAATAAACTTGGCCGCAGCAGTACAGCACACAAAACAAAATAGCTTTTCTTCAGCAGACAAAACAAAATAGCTTCTTTTCAGCATGGCAAACAAAGCAGGTTCTCTTCAGCATGCAAACAAAACAGGTTTTCTTCAGCATGCAGGACACAACTGTTCATAAAAAAAATGTACTTTGCAAACAGACCTTATCTCAGTAATCTCGTCAGTAACTCACTCCTGTCTCCTGACCAGCTAACTGCATGTGTGCACATCCTGGGGTTTTTAACACACCTTGATTAGGCAGCTGGGATTCAACTAATTGCCATGAGCTTCCCAGCTGAAGTTAACCTCACCACTGCTGCACTGCAGACTAAACAAATGTCTGCCAGGCATATAGCTGGTGGCTTTTATTTACCCTGTCACAGCGGGTTACAGCCGATCCAAAATGGCAACTCCCGCCAAGCCTAGATCGCGCACGTGCTGCGTGCAAGCAGGCTGTAAGAGAAATGTGGTGAGAGATGTGCAGGGGTTTGGCGCCAAACCCAGATCCCCAGCCAAAAGAAGGGAGCGGCGCGAAAGCCGAAGCCACACCCACCTGTGCAGTGACTGGCCGACGGACGAAGACACGTCACACAAAGAAAGAGAGTGCCCCTCCTCTGGTTTCCACCAGAGGTTGGGGGCCACACCAAGAACCAATCCCCACAGTCCTCCCCAGCGGAAGGAGGACAGGAAGTGAGGCTGAGGAACTTCAATTCTGCTTGACTGGAGAAGGAGCTAAGTGTGAGACCAGTAATCTGAGCGAATCAACCCATGCGCAAAAGATGGCTGACTTAAGCGTGACCACTTATCAGCTTCCAGGAGGCTTCCTGGTTGTGGAGGTTGATGGCCGAGAATATCTGCGGTGCCTGTGCGTCCAATGCAGGTCACCCGGACCGGCCCCAAGTACAATGGCACGGTGCCAACAGTGTGGTACATTCTACCTCTGGCCTATCGAGCCATGCCCTATTATAAAGACCCCACGAGATGCCTCTCCAGCAACGCTGATCGAGATAGAGGAGGCGGAGGCTAAGGCTGCCCTGGTTCCTTGTGTCACCCGTGCGGTAGGGACCCAGGCTCAGGCACCAAGAGATGTCCCGACGGAGGAGAGTGCGACTGCAGTGGAGGTACCGGAGCGGGCCATTTCGTACACATACCTACTGGCGGTGCCGCAAGGACTCGAGGTGATTCCCCAGCGGAGGAGCCATTGCAGTCCTGTCATCGGTGGTGATGCGTCGGCCGACGGACCACCCCAGCTGTAAAGAAGAAGTCCCACTTACCCGTGAGATGGAGCAGACGAGACCGGAGACACCCCAACAGCGAGCGATGGTGCAGCCTGAACCACGTAGAAGTCCCACGGCCGTGGTGACTCCCTGTGTGGCGGAGATGGGATCCGAGACAGCTCCGGAGGTACCGCAGAGCATCGCTAGACAGCGGAGTGGTAAGAGGACACCACCACCCCCTTATTCCCACTAGGTGAAGGAGGAACCTGTGGAGAGAGAAGGGCTTGAGGCCTACCTGCCCGCCCGCGACCCTGATGGTCCACCATCGCCCCTTCCGGTCCTCGATGCACTTCCGGTGCGAGACCAAGGAGCAGATGGAGATTCCGCGATGACCAACGATGACGTCACTTCTGGGTCAGACTGGTGCAGAGGCCTGGAAACTTTGTTTGCTTCCATAAGGAGAACTGGGCTGGAAGCCGAGTTCGAAGAGTTTAAAGCCCAAGTAGCCAAGCGAGGAGCCCGAAATTCTGCCAAAAGAGCCAGTAAGAAAATACCTACAGGTCATGGCATCGCCCGAATCAGAGACACTGTAATGGACTTTGGCAATCCCATGGTCACCGCCCCTAGCGCCATTGCCCCGGCCACTGCCCCTGCCCCGTCACATATCGTGCCACCGGGTCCTAGTGGGAGTAAGCTGGATAAGACGCCCAAGTTTTCAACTGATTGGTGGGATTGGGTGACAAGTGATGAGGGTTCTGATGGGAGATACCATTGTCAAGTGTTGTGCATGTACCTAACCTCACTGTGTTTAATCCTGTTCCTAGAGGTAGGGCCCGAGGGTCCCAGTCTACTACAAAAGCAGGTCCCATAAGTCCCAAACCACGTAAGATGAACCCCACAGTCTATAAGAATGTCCTTAGAGGTAGGCGTAAAGGCTCGCACTCTACAGAGGCAGCGACATCCGGTATATCTTCCAGAGCAGATCTGAGGAAGGTATGAGTGTGTCATCCTCATATGAGCACCGAGATAAATGGTGGGCACCGTTATTCACAGGGTATCATGAGGGGGTGGACCGCACCAGATTTGTGTTAATAAAGAAAGATATTGTAGATCACGGGTGGGACGTAGGCACCTACTCTCCACAGGAGGATGCCGACGAGTTAGGTAACAGGTGGAGAGAAATTATGCAAAAGGTGATTACCCCCAATGGTTCATCTATTCTGTACGATGATGTTGCGCCTGAGGAGCCAAAGTTCTGGGTACTGCCAGAAAAGGCTGGGAACCGGAACCTTACTAAATTAAGTAGGGCAGACAGAGCCATAGCGGCGAGATACCGGCAATCTCATGGATATGAGTTTCAATACGTGCCAGAGCCGATAATGCAGGAGATCGAGGACCAGAGAGACACCTGGCTCAGAGATGCAGTCCTTGGACACTTGAGGATTAAGTTTGGTAGCACTACCTACATAAGGGAGGATAAAATATGTTCTGTGATAAAGGCTTGGAGTACAGGCAGGAATATATTTATGCATAACATCCTGTACAGACCGGAGAATGGGTCTGTACAACCCTTCTTTGTTAAAATTGTGGATCACAACGGGCAGGAAGGGAAGAAGCCTGATCCCCGTCATTACTATTGAGTTAGGGTTCTCCATGTTGGGAGTTTCCCATTGTGTTATGTCACCATCGTGGGTGTTACAGTCTAGTGTACACAATATTGATTAACTATGTTTTGTATGTTCACAGATTTTTCACCTGCAGGATGGTCCAGCAAATTAGATCCAAGTGGGGACCATTGGATTCCACCTGAGGGAGAGTGTAGCCCTGGTAAGAAATGGGGCTATAGTTCTATCCTCCTCCTGGTATAATCCCTGGTAAGGGCAAGTTGCCAGGAGTTATCATGGGTTTCCCTCACTTCAAGCACTGCCCTGAGTGGTGGAGGTAGGTCACCTGACCCTCTGTCAAAGCAAGCGACACAGGGTGCCTGCTGAGATCATAAAAGAGCAGTGCATTTCCGATTTAGTTTGTGTGTGTTCTGTCAATCTGACAGTAGTGATAGTGAGTTAGGAGGAGAGGAGTGATCAGCTCATGAGTAGAGCTGATCTAGGTACAGTTAGTGAGGTGGAATCAAATACCTTTCACCCTGCTTAGGGGGTGAGGGAAGAGCTAGCCCCACTCTGGATGCCTTTGGTCCAGACTGGCGGCAGGGACATCACAAGGGAGAACAGTTAGTGGACTGTGCATCAACTGTACCCGTCGGCTGCTGCTGCTGCTGCCCAAGAGAATAAAGAGACTGCTGCTTTTAAAGATAATCCTTGTGTGAGACTGGAATCTCTCATCCCTGTGGGGAATCTCTGTGGTAAGGATTCCACTCCGCATTCCTGGGGCTTACAATAGATGGAGGCACTGCACCATTGAACCAGAACGAAGGTATCCACCCCAGTAACCTGTTCCTGTTATCCCCCATGTCATCGCGGGAGACTCAGGCCCTCCTGTTGCCAGCAGGTATGCACCACACCGAGACACCTAGCCAGACCTCAGAACACCTTAGGGGACCCGATCTGCGATTAAGGGGGGGGGGAGATGGGCTAGACACATATAGTGCAAAAAGGTTTTGATGAATGTGATATCAATAAATTATATATAATATCACTCAGTCATTCCTACCACCCATTGTAACCAAGCACTGCATTCTACAGCACTTATTCCCTCACCTGCTGTCTCTGTAAGTCTCCCATCATGTCACTTATGCTGCGTCCATAGAGGTACAGCTATGCGGAGGCGTGCAGAGGCGCGCAGAGGCTGAGGGAAAGCGGGTGCTTTGTATGCTCGCCGTCCAGGGGCGTGTCTATGGTCGGGCCAGTGACGTCACAGAGCAAACCACGGTTGGGTACGGTTGGGCGAACCACTCACGTGATCGGCCTATTGCACGAGAAATCAGTTTTGACTGATTTCACGCGCAGCACACGCCCCAACCCGCTTCCGCGCCCACATGCTGTATAGACGCGATCACTGATCGCGTTTGCGTGGTCTGCACCTGTATGGACGCAGCCAAAGATTATAAGCTCTTCGGGGCAGGGATTTCCTTTCCTATTGTTTGATTTTTCTGCGCTTATTGTATTATTATAACTCCCCATACTGTATTCTTTGTGAAGCGCTGAGTACACTTTTGGCGCTATATAAATAAAGACATACAATACTCACGTTCTCCGTGAATGATCACGGCTTTTTTGTTATCAGGAGTGAGCATCTCAGATGCAGGTTTCAGCAATGATGTCCGCCACCATACAGTCGTGCAGAGAGACAGGGGGAGGAGAATCCCATACAGATGCTGTAGTCGTTATTCGAACAAATCTCGAAATGAATTTCGAGATTTGTCCGTGATCCTAACTAGTTTTGCCGCAGCAGACATCATGGCCCATCGGATTAACACAGCAGGGGTCCCTGCTTTGTGAGTCTGACAAGGGTCTGCCTTTCTGTAATAGAAACGCAGTAACTGTGCGCATTTCACTGGCGATTGCGGGGGTTTTATTTAATTTTAAGCATTACAGTAATGTAGCAGGGGGTCTCCAGCGCTGAACAGCATTGATTTCACCCTACTTCCCAAGATACAGGCCCCGTTACAGGCTCCCGATCACATGATGCGAGACATTTCCATGCATAGTAGATACCAGCATCCCATAAAGTGGCCTATATCTGGGGGAGTAGGGGGTCCCTGGCCCTGCAACCAACGCGGTTAAGCTCCAGAGACCCCCTGCTACATTACTATAATGTTTAAAATTAAATATCTATTAAGCATCAATACACAACCCACCCCGTGCCCCAAATACTGTAAAACCAATATTTATTTTTATAGACACAGGATTAATACAACAGGCTGGCGTGGGTCCCCGGGTGGTCCCAACAGGTGTTCGCAGGAACCACAGTGCACCTTGGGGGGTACTCACAGGTGTTGAGGCCTCCAGGTGGTCCCCACTGGGCACGGTGGCCACCAGGTGGTCCCTGCATGCCCCAACAGCGTCCATGGGTGATCCCTGTGGGTGTCTGGGAGTCCCCGGGTTGTTCCCACAGGTATCTATGGGCCCTTGGGTTGTCCACGTGGGTCCCCGGGGCCCCCACAGCTTTGGGGCCCCCGGTTCGTCCCTGTGGGTGTCTCCCATGGGTCCTCAGATGGTCCCTGTGGCAGTCGTGGGTTCTCGGGTGGTTCCCATGGGTCCCTGCTGGTCTGCGGTACCAATCCTGTATTTAAAAAATAAGCATGGCCTACTGGACATAACAATAAAATATGGAAGGTGTGTGGTGCTTCAAAAACAGCCTATTATCTTGAAAATAAACTTGATTGAAGATTCCTGCAACTGTATACTCCCCAGTGGATAAACACAACAAACTATGTCCCAGATGTGCTAAACATTCAAAGCTCCATAATAAACCGAATAGTGGACTTTTGTCCCCACATGCACTGTAGTAAGGGATCTCACAGTGTCATGTCATTTTACAAACTGTAGAATGGGTAGCATAGACACATTTAACTACATGGGTATAGAACATGTGCCAAGTCTGGTCAGAGGTGGCAATAGAGTGGAGCTCCTAGACAAGCGTGAATTGTACTGGATTTTTACGTTAAAAACTAGAGTTCCCTCTGGCCTAAACTCTGATTGGGACTTGGCACCTTTTCTACATTGATTCAGATATTGTGATATTGGGATAAGAATATATCCCTTCTTTTCCCTCTTTTCCCCATTTCATACATATCTGTGTATATGTTAACGAAATTTAAATTTGCATTTGTGAATCAAACTATTGTTATTGCTATTGTTATTAATTTTTATGAATTAATTCAATATTTTTTCATGGGCACAATTTTTTCCCTAATTTTCCCTCATTTCAGCTTATCTCAAATAACATCTTAAGTAATTTACATCATTTATATGTTATCCAACAAGATGAAATATTTTGATTATCTCAATTTGTTATCCTTTATTTGAGTATAACAATGTCACTTCCAAGTACATCACATTATACTATTTCTGTCTCTTCTTTCTAATGGATTATGACGTTTTAGTTGCATAAAAACTCTTTGGGCCTCATGCTGTAAGCGGCGGAAAGGCAATTCTCACCACTTTCCCACCTAAAAAGCCTATCCGTATTCAGAAAGGGGACAGAAAGTGGCGAGATTAAAAAAAAACGCCAGTTTGGCTGGCGTTTTTTTTGTTTCCGCCGGTGGCGGGGCGAAAAGGCACTTTCCGCCTAAAAATCCAACTTTTTCCGCCACGCTGTATTCTAGTAGAGGCGAGTAGCTAAGCGGAGCTATTCGCCTCTCTAGAATACCGTTTTGCTGGCGGATCAGCCACGCAAGAAAAAGATGGCAAGTTGCTGCTCAGAGGCAGCGGATGAGTGGCGGATCGGCACTTAGAAAAAATTCAGGCCTTTTTCCTGGCTGGGATTGATGCCGGGGGTCTCCGGAGCTGATACCATTAATATCAGCACCGGACCCCCCCGGCATGCATCCGAGGCAGGAAAAATGCATTTAAAGCCCACTTCATTACCTTAGCGGCTAACCGCTAAGGCAATGAAGGGATTAAAGAGCTGTGCCAGGTTTATTGTGGGTAGCGGGGGTGGGTGAAGGGGGTATTTGGCCCTTGTTGTTTGTTTAGGGCTTTCGGGGGGGTTGCGGGTGCACTTAACCCCTTCACGACCGTAGCAGTTAATACCGCTACGGTCATGAAGGGGTTAAGGTCTCCCGCTACCAACTCGCAAGCCCTAAACAACCACCGTTGGGGCTAATACCCCCTTCACCCACCTCCACTACCCACAATAATAAAAAATACACACACCAGCCCCACACTAACTAAATAAATATATATATATATATATATATATATATATATGACCCCAACAACACCTATACCCCCCTAACATACAGTATAGTAATGGGCACAATCACTATTATCTACAAATGGATAATAGTGCAGTTGTCCATTTAAATTCATACACAACAACAAAGACATTAAATACATATAGCACTCACCCATATGCGGCTGCCACGATGAAGGCCATCCTCATCTTCATCCTGCCCATGCACCATCCGCTTCTGCAAAACAGACACAAGAATTAAAACATCCAATGTTATGTCCCCTAACCCCTTAATCACCTTAGCGGTTATTAACCACTACAGTCATTAAGGGGTTAACCCACCATCACCCACATACCCTCCCCCACTAACCCCCCCAACCCTGAGGCCTAACCACCCTCACCCACTACCCACAGGGGAGTCCTACCAAATACCCTTGGGGCCAATACCCCCTCCCCCAGCACATACAGTACAATAATGTGCCAAATAACTATTATCCACATAGGGATAACACATTATTTGGCCATTATTAAACACATTAAATACCGTAATAAAGTAAAGAAAATTGTACTAACCTCATCAATAAGAAGGCTCCGTCGCCAGCATCATCCTTGGGGTCCGTTGCCAAAATAATAAATAGCCAATACATGTCAATTACATTAACATACCAATGAACCCCTTAATCACCTTTTCGGGTACTAACCTCAAAGGTAATTAAGGGGTGAAGCCATCCTGCAATGGCAACACCACTTATGCATAACATCCTCAATGAATTAAAAAGCAATTTCCTACACAAATCTCATGTAATCATTCAATCTGAAGCCTCAAATGCCACTTAAAACATTGCATTTACAGTGTATACATGAAGCATAACATGTAAACTACATGTACACGCTGCAAATCAATGTTAACAATACAGTAATCCAACTCAAATAGCCTGACATCACAAGAAGTATATTATGTAAGCAAATAAAGTCACCATCAATGAATAAACACACATGAATTACATCCCTAAACAATTAAAATACCATCCATACCAATTACACAATTAACTATAGCTATCGTAACAGAGAACAAGTTCAAAACATACAAAAAAGGACACCAACAATTACAATGTACTAAAGCAAGCCTCTCCCTAACCTACAGTACAGCATAAAGCCCAAAACTTACATCTCTCTAATAATAAAATACATTTAACACACATCTATGCATAGCAGCATAGCCACAATCATTTATAATACAGAAAATCAAGCTTTAACAACACTATTATTTCTTACCCTGTATGTATATATCTCTCTAGACATACATACATACATACAGTGGCAAGAAATGATATGCATAAAAAAAAATTAACACATGAAAAAGCAAAAAAAAAAAAAAATTCTTCTTTCTTCAGTAGGAGGTCCTTCCTCCTCGGCGTCTGGCTTCAAAATGAGACGACATAGACTTTTAAAGGCCTATGACGTCACATTTTCATCATATGGTTCCCACGGCCCTGATTGGGCCGTGAAAACCATGTGTTTTGGCCGATGAAAAAAAAAATGATGATGTCACTTAAAAGCAATGACAGCACAGCCAATCAGAATGGCTTTGCTGCAATTGACTTTAAGATGACGTCATGAAAAGACACATGGACTCAAATGGTAAGGCAGCCAATCAGAGCGTGGGAAGTCTATCCCTACTCTGATTGGTTCAAGTACCATGTGACCCTGCAGAGGGATACCGGCACCTCATAAAGGGGGCTGTATCTCGGGGAGCAGGGGGTCCCCGGACCTGAAACCAACGCGGTTCAGCTCCGGAGACCCCCTGCACATCTACACTATGAATAAAAATGTATTTTAAATGTATTTATTTATATTCATTTATTTATTTAGATTTATTTATTTATTTTTTGGGCGGCTGCTGTGTGTGATTTTTTTTTATTGTGGGTAGTGGGGGTGGGTGAAGGGGGTATAAGCCCCAACGATGGTTGTTTAGGGCTTGCGGGGGGGGGTAGCGGTAGGGGTTAACCCCTTCATGACCGTAGTGGTATTAACTGCTACGGTCGTGAAGGGGTTAAGTGCACCCACAACCCCCCCGCAAGTCCTAAACTCACACCAAGGGCCAAATACCCCCTTCACCCACCCCCGCTACCCACAATAAAGCGGGCACGGTGGGTTAACCCCTTCATTGCCTTAGCGGCTATCAGCTATGGTAATGAAGCAGCATTTCTGTATTTTTAATAATATTATACAGGAGCAGGGGGTCCCCTGAGCATTAATTTCTGGCTCAGGGAACCCCCTGCTCACTGTATACTGTATACTGTATATATATATACTGCATTACAATTCATGATTTTATGCCATCTGGCAGACACGCGAAGCATTGCAGCCTTTTAAATCCTGAACCTTTATAAATTAACACATCAGCCGCGCATCAGCCGGGCATGACCCCTGGCTGGGAAAGCAAATGCAACACGGCATGTTCCGGGTGAAAACTGTCACATTCCAGGAACCAGCCAGGGACAAACCGGGTATTTGTTAGAATAAAGTTGGTCGCAGCAGTAGTGCTGTTGCTTCTCCCAGTCGCCTTGTCGGACAGTCATATTGCGTAACGTTATGCATTTCGTTGCAACAGTATTGGCGACTTCATCAGGGTTACGCAATAGGAATGTTCACCAAGGAGTCTGGGAGATGCAAACAGCACTATATTGACAGGAGCTGTGGAACCAGCAGAGGTATTGTGATTGTGCTGCGCATATTCTATCTACTTTTGTGAGTGGCCTTATTTTATCTTGTTTTTATTAAAATATTGTACTGATTTATGCTATGGAGGCTGCAATGTCCTTTTTTGTTTTATAGTGAATTGAGGAAGGTGGTTGTTCATGTGGTTAGCTGTTCGGTATCACCAGTGTTTTTATTATCATTTTTGGGCATTTTTTGCTGTTTGCATTTTCTTCCCCTCACATTTCTGTATTCCCCCCTCCAACTCCTCTCTCTTTTGTCCACCTTCCCTTGTCTTACATGGTTGTCTGTCTGTTTGTCTTGTGCTGTTTGCATCTCTCAGGCTCACATACCTAGCCATTGTGATTAGATCCACTTTGATATTAACACCTTTCCTACCTCTCTCATTTTCCCTCTAAAAGCTATATTGATATATATCCATTTATCTTGTTTTGGCGCTGAATTTTCGTTTGTTTTAATATATTGAGATATAGATGGAGAGGGAGAGGGAGTGATGGAGAAGGAGAGTTAAAGGGAAAGGGAGAGATAGAGAGACATATGCTAGCTAATCAATTTAAGGCTTTAACATAAATGTTATACTATTACCTATTACGTCCTAAAACCTATATTGGTTAAAACATATTTGTGTTTAATCATAAATATTATATTAATAAACTTTTAACATGGTTTTTTTTATTACAGCTTCACATCCACCTCACGACACAGTTATACATGCACCAACTATGATAGGGTTGTCCATGGCAAGCTAATTTATACAATCTAATTACTCCTCATTTGCATAAACTTAGCATGGTAAATGTATGTCAGAGTTCATTGTCTCTAAAGAAAAAAAATCTATGCAAAAATCAATGTCTGTCAACAACAATGATAATGTAATAATGAGCACTAATTAAGTTCTAGCCAAATTGTGTGCAGAAATAGAATTTCTTTCACAAGCATTGAAAAAACAAAAGATACCGCAAACAATATACAAAAGAGAAAATGTAAACATTTGCATGGGATATCAATACAACAGTACAGTGAGATAATGTTGAGATACAGTGAGATAATGTTGAAATATTGCATACAGTACACACAATATGGAAATCTTCATACTGTACAAAATCCTCAAGAGTTTCCTTTGCATGGTCTTTGTTACCTGATATGACAGATGATACAACATCTATACATACTGATGCTATGAGACACCTTCAGTGTCCAATCATTGAAATTTCTCAACCACAACTGATGAAGGCAGTGCTAATCTCATGAATTATACAACACAAAAGAAAAGAGTACTTCTTTCATTGTGAGAATTAAATATTAATTGAAGAGGTCTTACACAGAAATATTACTTGTATAATGTATATAATAACCATTAAGTAAACACCAAGAAATAACAGTCTCAAGATTGTAAATACACAACATTTAGGTACCACTTTATGAGCTATTTATAAATGACTATTGTCATAATTGATGATAGCTAACATAATTAGACCGTACAACTTGTTACAGTAAATTATCTTGCCTATCCTCGCCCCTTCCTAAAGTCTCTCGAAACCCTCCAAAGTCACCCACCTCACCAGTCCAATTTCCCCCACTGTAACACACAACACCATGCCACGACAAGACTAAATCCAGATACCTGACTCCAACCCCTGACCACCATCCAAGCAAGCTTTCAATGCATCTAACCCATAGCCTGACCATAATGTTCCCACCCCAACCTACCACAATGACATTTTTAAAATTACTCTATATTCTGATCTATATGTAACCACACCTTTATTTTACTAACTAATGTATATCACCCCGGATAAGGGCGCTATATAAATGTTGTTATAAATAAATACTAAGAGCAAGATTGCTAATACTTGAGCAATGTACTGTAGTTATGGCACACAACACTTTAGCAATAGGTAACATTAAAAGAGGTTGTGTTTTTAATTCGATTGTATGAAAGTAATTGTGGCTATTTTTTATTTCATTCATAGGTGACCAAAACATTATAGCAAACTTTTTGGCGACTTACAGTAAATTCAAAAACAAGTATGCAGATTAAGACCAATATCTGGCAAAGGAATATTAGAGTGAATGCAATTGGAGTAACCAAGAGAAAAATAATTGATTTAAAAAAAAAAAAAAAGATGGAATGACATGAAGAAAAGAACCAAAGACTACAGTACAACCATCATGAAACTAGACATAATGGTTAGTAACGTCCAACCTCACAAGCTCTGACTCTCCATGAGCATATCATTCAAGTAAAGCTCCATCTTAACCAAGTAATTGGTGTTGGTACTGTGAATACAAATATGCTTTGACAAATCACTCAAGGTATTTAATTAATACGATACATTTTGATACATTATTTTCTTCATTAAATTTCAGGAAATAAACTATATAATTGAATACATATTGGTTTTAGAAATGTATGCATTATAACTGTAGCAGGGCCACCCCTGACTACTATATTGCCCTAGGGCTGGCAGTAAACCCTGGTACTATCAGGTTGCCAGTAGTTGTATGGGGTTTTCCCCCTCACCTTTGGTACTGCATTTGAGTGACAGCAGGGGGTGGTACATCCTGTTGTAGCTGGGACAACGTGGTGTCCGCCTCTGTCTGTACTTAAGGGCAGGACCGCCCTAAAGTTAGTAGTGCCTTCCCCCACTTGAGGAAGGCAGGTCACACATTAGAGAGGCTGCATATTGGGCCTACTCTATTCCTCTTCCTCCTAGGGGAGAGTGAGTGTGTACCTTACCTCTGCCTCCGCTAGGGAAGTGGGGAAGAGTAAGAATGGCTGCGGGTGCCGTTGGCCTATAGTGACGGTCCAGGGACCATCTTCAGTGATAGCTGACCTGACAGACTGTAACCGGCAGAAGACTGCTGTGTAACTGTTACTGCAGTGTGTAGTAATAAACCCGTTCCTGTTTTGCAATATACCTCCTGCCTTGTGCATGACCGCACTGGGGGGAGAGGTAATAAGTTCTACTGTGGAAGGTCACCTTCAGTTCCTGGAGCCTACGGCAGATGGAGGCGCTGCACTGCTAAAGAGATATGTGGGGTATGAACCCCAGAAGTCTGATCCTGTGTCCCCACTACCATAGGCGGACGACTCAGCCCTCCTGTTGCAAGCAGGTATATGCACCATACACCCTGTAATGGCCCCTATCTGTGATTGGGTGGGGGAAACACTGTTACATAATACTTACCTGTTGAAAAATGAAAAACAATGTATAATCAAATATTTAGGAGATAACATTGCAGTTTAACATATATACAGGCATACCCCGGTTTAAGGACACTGACTTTAAGTACACTCGTGAGTAAGGACATATAGTCCAGTAGGCAAATGGCAGCTCATGCATGCGCCTGTCAGCACATCCGGAACAGCAATACCGGCTCCCTACCTGTACCGAAGCTATGCACAAATGGGGAGACTATAGAGCCTGTTACAAATGTGTTATTTACATCAGTTATGCACGTTCAGTATATGACGATTGCAGAACAGTACATGCATTGATAAGTGGAAAAAAGCAATGCTTCCCTTTAAGTACATTTTTGCTTTACTGTACATACATGCTCTGGACCCATTGCGTACGTTAATGCAGGGTATGCCTGTAATATAGGAATCACAATTCAGCAGCACCCCATTGTAAAAAAATACCTCTTCAGATAATTGTATTATCCAAACTATAGATCAGACTTCTTTAAAAACATCATCATAATCATCATCAACAGCAGCAAAAAAGAACAAAACCACAAAAAGAACTGAAATGTTTCCGGCTAACTGCTCAAGTGATCACGATGTGATCTAAAGTGACATCATGGGCAAAGACGCACTTCCTGTCATTCCCATGGCAACCCCCGACAAAACATACTGTAGGAGGAGCCTCCTCACTATGCCGATACCCTATGAGACCTCCTCTATTCAACATCTCCCACTGTTGCTAGGCAGCAGATGCCATAAGATCACTATAGAATCCCAAGGCCGAGTTCAGGTTGCCAGAGACAGGAGTTGGAGGGCGGGCGTTCGCGTTTGCGGGCGTCAGTCTGCTAGGCGATGTGTGCACATCATCCCCAGCAGCCTTTTCAAGCTTTCAGGATGCGGGGCGACAGACAGCAGCTTAGGGATCGGTGTTGCTGTGTTTAAATCATTTTCAAGAATGATTTCATTGGCTGCCGAAGTACCAGTGACGCTGCTGCAGCTTCAAAAAACAATTTGGGTTATTTATTGAAACTGTAGCAAGCGTCAACTCCGTACTTCGGCGACAGGGCAGCTCCTACCCTGACAACTGCTATTCAGTTGAAACAATTTGTATCTAACGTCCGCCCGCACGTAAGCACGCCCCCCCCCCCCCTTCGAAGCCGGCACCCTGAACGAAGCCTGAGTCACAGAAATAGTACTACACAGTTGACCTTATGATATACAGTCAAAAAACAAACAGTACACTGCTAAACATTTCTCTTATATACAGTAGGAACTCCACTTCGAACACCAGACCCCGTCCTAAAAGTCAAAAGATAAATGCATTTTGGTACCCTTAACTCCTGTGCATTTTCCAATAATAATTGTGGGCGTTACTTTACTAGGAAACTAATTGGTCATTATTCATGAGATTAATGTTTCCTCTCTCTTCGTGTAAATAGTTGCAAATATGGGTACATTACTGTGCTGTTGCAGGTTGAGTTTCTCTGTACAGGAAATAATTCCCTTTACTTTTGCAGGACAAAAACATACGTATAGCGAAATCTTTGGTGCCTGAAGCATCACAGAAGGTCACAGTATTCTTCATAAAGTGACAGGCTCTGCAGTTGCCACATTAAAAAAAAATATATATATATATATTTTAGCTAAGAACATTCTACAGCTGGATGAGGTATAATGGTTTGTGAACCAACATATCATGTAAATTAGGTATTTACTGGTCATAGTAACACTATCACCAAGAAGTGATTGTAAATCCACATCTGAGAGAAAGATATGGCAGTGTTTCTGCAATATTCCAGCAATTTCTGTCACTGTGTGTTATATGTCCCAATAAATCTAATGACCCATTCACCTGTTGTCCGTTTAGGGTCAAGAAACTTTCTATCTGTGCATTTTGATCTCTGTGAAGGCCATTATTAATGCAGATATTACTGTAACCTCTAGCCTGTAGTCTGATTCTGAGTTCAACAGCCTGACTCTCAAAAGTATTCTCCCCCAATCAGTTTCTCTTGGGTCTCAAAAACTGACTAACAGGAATCTCATTTAGCTGTGGGTACGGATGTGCACTCGCTGCATGCTGCAAAGAGTATGTAGCGGTCTCTTTACGTTGGACATCAGTATCCAGCTGACCATTAGAGTTGACTGAGATCCCAAGATCAGGAAATTCCACATGAGTAAAGCTACACTATACTGTATGATACAATACAGTACACTTGATTTTAAAATCTCTGTGGTTGAAATCATCGACAAAACCCGGATATTTTTAGAGCAATGCTGTGATTCATGTTGTCAATGCGGTCATGTTTTGTTGTGGTTTAGATACTTCGACAATATCCTGATACTGTGAGATGGCAGAAACTACCTGTAATATTGCAGAAACACTGGCATACCTGTATATTACTCTCGGATGAGGATTTACAATTAGCTCTTGATAATAGTGTTACTATGACCAGTAAAAGAGCACCTAAATTACATGATATGTTGGTACAACTTCTTACCTGACAGAGAAATTTAAAAAATGTCAATTACAATTTATTTTACTCATCTTGTGTGCTCCGTCCAGAATCCCAGTATTAATGTGTGCATAAGTCTTGGTCTCCTGTGACAATAGGCCTAGCCCAGGAAGCACTGTTCCCTGGATACTACCTTCTCCTTTGCCTCCTCCGTCAGGACTGACTCGCAGGCTTTTCGCACGTGGAGGATATCCTGTTGCTCGCATCACATTGGCTGTACAGTCCCATGTGCTGCAGTCCCTCCTTCTAGTGATTCTGGGACTTGTAGTCCCACAGCTGCATCTGCAGAGCTGTCCAAAGATGGCTTCCATACACTGGCGACACACTTTATTCGAGCTTGGCTAGTCCCACGAATTCAGGTATACCCGGGTGTATTGAGGTTTGTGACTGTTTTCTGCCCGAGTACATTGAGTTATTTTTCAGGCAGGGATTGAAGCATTTTATTCCCGCTGGCTGCAATACTGCACAGTATATATATATACACTGCATTACAATACATGAATTTATGCCATCTGGTAGACACGCGAAGCATTGCAGCCTATTAAATCCTAATCATCCTCATTTAACAGATCAGCCGCCCATCAGCCAGGCATGAACCCAGGCTGGGAAGGCAAATGCAACGGGGCTTGTCAGAGGTGAGGAGCGGCGCATTCCAGGTATCTGCCAGGTACATACCGGGTATTTGCTCGAATAAAGTGTGTCGGTGCAGTACTCCTTTCACTGCGCATGTGCACCTCGTTGCATTGTGCATGCCCGATTGCCAAAAGGACCGCCCCCACACTCCCGATTGCACGGAGCTCCGGCCAACCATTTGACAGCTCCCCCAACCGGTGGCAGGGTAGGGGGGCTTGGCTACATCCTACCCCTGGTGAAGACCTCAACATCCCAGCTTGAGAACACATATACAATGCTTTACATAATGGAAAATGCATATTATACACAACTTAACTTTGTACAATACATCTAAACCAAATTGAATAGTTCATTTAGCATGGTCATTACAGAGGCAAACCAGCTCTGAGACAGCTGCTGAGACTCATAGTGAAATGCCCCTAACGAATCATACACCAGTCTCGTTGGAGGGTGTCTCACTATTTGAATCCGTCAAGTCTCTTCTTCAACGTCTTCTTGGGTGGAGAGGCTACCATCGGCTTGAGGCCCTGGCCCTCTCATAGGGTGTGAATCTTGAGCTACACAGCCTGTAGTAGGAAAGAAACTCTGACTATTTTGTTAGAATGGTCGGCTTATTGAAGCTGCTGGGGATGGTACATGGAGGACAGGCCCATTACACACTACTTCTTCTGGTGATGCCCACCAATCTCCATTTGCAGTGGAAAACATTACAGCAGTCAGAATTTCGCTGGATTCTTCCTGTTCACTGGAAGTCATTATTGGGGGTTGTTCAGGTTCATCTTCTCCTACTTGAGAAATAGTTAGCAAGTGATTCCCATGCCAGAACTTTACCCTTCCCTCTGAATATCTGATGTGATATACTGTACAGGGAGGCCAGGCATCTGTGACTCCACTTCAAAGGGAGCCTGTCACCAGCGGTCTGCTAACTTGTGCTTCTCGGGGATTCCTAAATTCCGCAAGAGAACTGTGTCTCTGGGCTGAAGTTCCCGATTGCATACCTTATTGTCATACATCAGCTTATTTTCGTTCAGCTTGGCGGTGGTTCTTTCCGCCAGCTGATATGCTATACAGAGGTTATACTGGAGCCTTTGCACATATTTGTAGTGCGTCATGTTCGGTAAACCGTTGGAGGATAATCGGAGACAAATGTCCACAGGTAGTCAAGCCTGTCTGCTTAGGCTGACCATATTTCTGTGAGACAAAAACGGGACATTGGGATGGCAAAATGGGATGGGGTTATGTAATATTCTGTATTCACCCCAAGTCCAATCATACCTCACCAGTCCCATTCAGATGATCTCCCCAGTCCCTTTCAGTAGTCCCCTCATTATCAACCCCCTCCCCCCACCCATGCCTACCTGATCGCGGCAGCGGTGGCTACAGAAGAAGCGGCGGTGGCAGAAGAGGCGGCGGCGATGGCTGAAGCATTGGCGTATAATCTGCTGGTGTGGGCTCGGGGGGCGGGGGGGTTCGGAGCACTCCTTCCCTACCGATGATTGGGGGGGGGGGGTGGAGGGGGGACGAAAATGGGACAACATAGACATTTATATTGAAAAGACGGGACGGTAAGGAACTAGGGAAAAAACGGGACTGTCCCGTTCAAAACGGGACGTATGTTCAGCCTATACTCTGCTGAACATCATACAGTAAAATAGGGTGTGTACCCTGTGGATTCGTGCCTGGTGCAATTGTAGGCATGTACTAAAGGATCTACATGCTTGCTCCATACGGCCTTCTCTGAGTCTTTCAGAGTGCCCAACATATCCAGTAGAGTTTGATTGAACCTTTCCGGAAGAGCATCTCCTTCAGGATGGTAGGGAGTCGTACGAGACTTCTCGATATTGTGCAGCTTTAGGAGTTCTTTGATTAACTTGCTCTCGAAGACTCTCCCTTGATCAGAGTGCATCCAATTAGGTAACCCCTAATGGATAAAGTACTTCTCCTACAGTACTTTTGCTGCCATGAGAGCTTTCTGGTTTTTGGTAGGGAACGCTTGAACGTATCGAGTGTAATGGTCCGTTACTACGAGAACGTTCCCAATACCTTTCGAGTCTGCCTCAATGCAGAGGAAATCCATGCAGACTAGGTCTATGGGACCAGAGCTCTTTAAGTGGCCCATTGGGGCTGCGCTTCTAGGCAGTGTTTTTCTCTGTATGCACCAAAGACACCTCCGGCAATGGCGCTCCACCGATCCCTGCATATTGGGCCAGAAGAACCTATCTCTTACAACTACTAATCTTTTGTCCACTCCCAGGTGTCCATGATCATCGTACAGAGATCATAGGACATGATACTGCAAGCTTCTGGGCAGGACGAGTTGTCTCCTATTGGGATGGCATCCTATTGGGATGGTTGTGATAGGGTATATCTCGGTAGAGGAGGTCCGATCAATGTGGAGCTTGTCCCATTCCCTCATAATAACAGCGACCGTGTCAGTAGGAGCACGCTTCACTAAGGAGGGGTTGTTTTCTTGGATGGCCTTGCATATGGCTCTAGCCACCAGGTCTCGCATATGGTGTATCACTATCTCTTTTCTTCTCATTATGGTATCTTGCATGATGGACATGCCTTTGAGGTGGTAGTATGCTACTGGAATTGCTTTTTACTGACATCCCAATGAGTCCACCACTCTGAGTTAGGAGAAAAGTACCTTATCCTCCACTATCGCCACTGTGGAGGACATTGCCTGAATCCTGGGACCAGGAATTTCTTCCCACTGGCCATCGTCTGGTGTTGAACTCAGTCCAGGCCTTCTGGACAGAGTGTCGGCTCCGATGTTCAAGGGCCTGGCTTGTATTTTAGGGTAAACTAATATTTAGACAGGGCAGCCAACCATGTGTGCCTGGTGGCATCCAACTTGGCGGCGTCAAGATGTACGTCAATGGGTTGTTGTTGGTTCGCACTTTGCAGGAGACCCCTTATAGATAATCATGTCGTTTATCGACTACAGCCTACTTGAGCATCAGAAAGTCCAGTTTTTGAACAGGGTAGCTTTGTTCACTTGCCTTCAAGCTGCGACTCACATACGCTACTGGGCAGAGACCGGTAGGGTATTTTTGATGTAACACGGCTCCCAGCCCGTTAAAGCTGGCATCCACATGCAGGATGTATGGTTGCTCTGAATCGGCATAGGCCAAGACAGGGACTTCAGTGAGGCTTTTCTTATGCCGATAAAGGCTTTCTTGTAGGCGGAGGTCCATTTGTCCACGAACGGTGTTCACAGATTTTTGCCGAGGTTCCTTTGGGTAGATTTTCAACAGATTTTTGAGGACTTTGGCCTTGCTGGAGTATCCCTCTATAAATCTTCGGTAGTAGCCACAAAACCCCAGGATGGTGCGCACTCTCTGATGTGGTCTTAATCGGCTGTGTAATTGTGAGGATTCAGGGATCGCGGCATCCGCGCCCTGGTCCCCCTTCTCCTGCGGTTACTCCCGCTACCGTGGCGCGCGCCTCTCGCTGGCGTCACTCACCTTCGGCGGTCCTGGGGGTTCCCCGCCGTGCTCTGCGTCCTCGGATGCCCGCGGGGTCTGCAGTCCCGCATGCGGCCGCCGTGTTCCCTAACCGCGCGCGAAGGACTCTCCCGTTGCCTTGGTCGGGATTGATAATCGACCTCCCACCCCGGCTTATATCTCCTTAGAGACCGGACCTATCACCCTTTCTACTCATTCTCACAAAGAGACTCTGGGTTTTGATGTTATTCATGCCCCAGGAACACCTATCACGCTTGGCTTGCCCTGGTTACAGAAGCATAATCCACTCATCGATTGGGTTTCTCCTAACCCTATTAACTGGAGGTCAAGGTCAGAGAAACCTTTTTCCTCTATAAAGCAACCATCCTTTCTATTAGCCAACACATCAAGTTCTCGGAGGGAGTTACCTTCTCCATACGCCGAATTCTTGGACGTTTTCAGCAAGGCTCAGTCTGAACTTCTACCTCCTCATCGTTCCTACGATTGTCCGATTGATCTGGTACCTGGTTATACCTTGCCTAAAGCCAAATCTTATCCTTTCTCGTTGCCCGAGACCAAAGCTATGGACGAATATATTCGTGAGAATCTTAAGCGGGGTTTCATACATCATTCCAATTCTCCTGCGGGGGCTGGATTCTTCTTTGTCAAAAAGAAAGATGGTACTCTCAGACCATGTATTGATTACCGGGGTCTGAACCATATCACGGTGAAGAATCGTTATCCACTCCCACTTATCTCCGAACTCTTTGATAGACTTCAGGGGGCCAATCTCTTTACTAAACTGGATCTCCGTGGGGCATACAACCTCATCCGCATCCGGGAGGGCGATGAATGGAAGACTGCCTTCAACACCCGTAGCGGGCACTACGAATATCTAGTGATGCCCTTCGGGTTATGCAACGCACCGGCAGTTTTTCAGGACTTCATCAATGACATCTTTCGAGACGTTCTTAATATATTTGTCATTGTATACCTGGATGACATCCTTATTTTTTCTCAAAACTTACAGGATCATATCATCCATGCGAAGTTTGTGCTTTCACGCCTCCGAGAGAACCGGTTGTTTGCTAAAATGGAGAAATGCATTTTTCATCAGTCTACCACTTCTTTTCTCGGATACATCATCTCCAACACAGGTTTGGCCATTACCCAGAGAAGCTAAAGGCCGTCGTGGATTGGCCACAATCCAATTCCCTCAAATCTGTTCAACGGTTTTTGGGTTTTTCTAATTATTACCGGAAGTTTATCCGCAACTTTTCTACCATTGTCGCTCCTATCACGGCACTGACCAAAAAAGGTGCGGACCCTTCATCTTGGTCTCCAGAAGCTGTCACGGCATTCGAGACACTGAAACAAACTTTTGTCTCTGCTCCCATCCTTCGACACCCTAACACGAATTTCCCCTTCACCTTAGAGGTTGACGCTTCGGACTGTGGGGCTGGGGCGGTTCTGTCGCAGAAATTTTCTTCCCAGGATAAACTTCATCCTTGCGGGTTTTTCTCCAAAAGATTTTCATCGGCAGAGAGGAATTATGACGTGGGCAATAGGGAACTTTTGGCCGTCAAGATGGCTCTTCGGCGGTCCTGGGGGTTCCCCGCCGTGCTCTGCGTCCTCGGATGCCGGCGGGGTCTGCAGTCCCGCATGCGGCCGCCGTGTTCCCCAGCCGCGCGCCTGAACAGCGCGCGCCGGGTGAGGTTAATTTATTCACTGCTCTTGCAGTGAAGACCCGCCCCCAGCACACTAAGAGGACCTCCTACCAAGACAAGAGTCCTCACCTGCCTGCCAATCAAGGGGACCTATCTAGGATAGCTCCACGCAGTCCTCCAGGCCTGCCCCAACCTCTGATTGGCCAGTCACACTTTATAATGCCAGTTCTTCCTCTCACTCATTGCTCGACATAGTTTTCACTTGGATTACTACTCTGGCGTTTTCTCTCTTATTCTCTCAGGTTACGACTTGGCTTGGCGGACGTCTCTCTCTGGCGACCTTCCGGAATTCTCCAATCCCAGACTTTGGCTAACGGCAACGACAACGGCATTTCTACACCGGTACCGGCAAGTATTGCTAGCTAAATACACCTGGCCTGGCAACGCCAAAATCACCACACTCCGGACACGCTCCTTTTGCTGCGGGTGCGTGCTTCTATACGTTCTTCACCTCAGTGAAAGGAACGGGTCTGGTCTGCGGGCAGCACCGGCGTAACATTATGTCGAGCCCACAAGACGCAGACCATACTGTGGACTCTATGATGACGGCCATGTACCAACAAATACAGGCCTTAACGGATCAAGTGGCTCTCCTCTCCCAACAGGTATCGGACCGCCCTTTACAGGCTCCGCCTGCGGCTGCACCCCCGGCGCAGCCTGACTTATCTTCCACTTCATTTTCAGTTCCGAAGATTCCGGCTCCAAGGCCCTACGCAGGGGATCCACACGCCTGTCGTGGCTTTCTCAACCAGTGCGAGATCCAGTTCGAGATGGCTCCCCAGTTGTATGCTACTGGCCGGAAAAAGGTAGCCTACGTATATAGTCTGCTCACAGGTAATGCACTGGCTTGGGCCTCTCCGATCTGGGAACTACGCCCTGATATTACCCGCGATTACGCGGCCTTCAGACGGGACTTTCGACAGGTTTTTGATATCCCCGCACGTCAAGAGACTGCTTCTGATACCCTGCTAGAGCTTACACAGGGACGTCGGCCTGTGGGTCAATACGCCTTGGAATTCAGAACTGTAGCAGCTGAGACTCATTGGGGTCAGGAGGCTTTAATCGCCGTCTTCTGGAAAGGTCTATCGGAGTCTCTGAAGGATGAACTTGCTTCCCACACCAGGCCAGAGTTACTGGAGGGTCTCATCACCCTGGCTACTCGTATGGATCAGCGCCTTCAGGTACGCCGCGCTCAGCGTCAGCTTCCCCAGGCTACGCCTTTCCGTGCTTCCTTTTCCAGGTTCTCTACTAACCAGAGACCCGTCGTATCCCCGTTACCGGCGCTGGAGGCTCCAGAGCCGATGCAACTTGGAGTTCAGCAACCTCGGGTACCGTCACGACAACTTCGCTCTACTGGGGAATCGTGCCATCATTGCGGAGCTTCTGAGCAGCGTACCCGTAACCATCCTCCACCTCCGGGAAACGACTAAGCCCAGTGAGTACGAAGGGGCGCTCTCTGGGTACTGAATCTCCTTGTCCCCCTCCCAGAAGGGAACTTCCCAAAAGATTGACTATTCCCGTCTCCCTTTCAGGACCGACTTTCCACACCTCCACTGCTGCATTTATCGATTCCGGCGCAGGAGGGAATTTCATAGATCAAACCTTTTCTGAGCAAAATCAAATTCCGCTTTCCAGGAAGGACTCTCCCGTTGCCTTGGTCGGGATTGATAATCGACCTCTCACCCCGGCTTATATCTCCTTAGAGACCGGACCTATCACCCTTTCTACTCATTCTCACAAAGAGACTCTGGGTTTTGATGTTATTCATGCCCCAGGAACACCTATCACGCTTGGCTTGCCCTGGTTACAGAAGCATAATCCACTCATCGATTGGGTTTCTCCTAACCCTATTAACTGGAGGTCAAGGTCAGAGAAACCTTTTTCCTCTATCAAGCAACCATCCTTTCTATTAGCCAACACATCAAGTTCTCGGAGGGAGTTACCTTCTCCATACGCCGAATTCTTGGACGTTTTCAGCAAGGCTCAGTCTGAACTTCTACCTCCTCATCGTTCCTATGATTGTCCGATTGATCTGGTACCTGGTTATACCTTGCCTAAAGCCAAATCTTATCCTCTCTCGTTGCCCGAGACCAAAGCTATGGACGAATATATTCGTGAGAATCTTAAGCGGGGTTTCATACATCATTCCAATTCTCCTGCGGGGGCTGGATTCTTCTTTGTCAAAAAGAAAGATGGTACTCTCAGACCATGTATTGATTACCGGGGTCTGAACCATATCACGGTGAAGAATCGTTATCCACTCCCACTTATCTCCGAACTCTTTGATAGACTTCAGGGGGCCAATCTCTTTACTAAACTGGATCTCCGTGGGGCATACAACCTCATCCGCATCCGGGAGGGCGATGAATGGAAGACTGCCTTCAACACCCGTAGCGGGCACTACGAATATCTAGTGATGCCCTTCGGGTTATGCAACGCACCGGCAGTTTTTCAGGACTTCATCAATGACATCTTTCGAGACGTTCTTAATATATTTGTCATTGTATACCTGGATGACATCCTTATTTTTTCTCAAAACTTACAGGATCATATCATCCATGCGAAGTTTGTGCTTTCACGCCTCCGAGAGAACCGGTTGTTTGCTAAAATGGAGAAATGCATTTTTCATCAGTCTACCACTTCTTTTCTCGGATACATCATCTCCAACACAGGTTTGGCCATTACCCAGAGAAGCTAAAGGCCGTCGTGGATTGGCCACAATCCAATTCCCTCAAATCTGTTCAACGGTTTTTGGGTTTTTCTAATTATTACCGGAAGTTTATCCGCAACTTTTCTACCATTGTCGCTCCTATCACGGCACTGACCAAAAAAGGTGCGGACCCTTCATCTTGGTCTCCAGAAGCTGTCACGGCATTCGAGACACTGAAACAAACTTTTGTCTCTGCTCCCATCCTTCGACACCCTAACACGAATTTCCCCTTCACCTTAGAGGTTGACGCTTCGGACTGTGGGGCTGGGGCGGTTCTGTCGCAGAAATTTTCTTCCCAGGATAAACTTCATCCTTGCGGGTTTTTCTCCAAAAGATTTTCATCGGCAGAGAGGAATTATGACGTGGGCAATAGGGAACTTTTGGCCGTCAAGATGGCTCTTCGGCGGTCCTGGGGGTTCCCCGCCGTGCTCTGCGTCCTCGGATGCCCGCGGGGTCTGCAGTCCCGCATGCGGCCGCCGTGTTCCCCAGCCGCGCGCCTGAACAGCGCGCGCCGGGTGAGGTTAATTTATTCACTGCTCTTGCAGTGAAGACCCGCCCCCAGCACACTAAGAGGACCTCCTACCAAGACAAGAGTCCTCACCTGCCTGCCAATCAAGGGGACCTATCCAGGATAGCTCCACGCAGTCCTCCAGGCCTGCCCCCACCTCTGATTGGCCAGTCACACTTTATAATGCCAGTTCTTCCTCTCACTCATTGCTCGACATAGTTTTCACTTGGATTACTACTCTGGCGTTTTCTCTCTTATTCTCTCAGGTTACGACTTGGCTTGGCGGACGTCTCTCTCTGGCTCTAGACCCCTGCTTGGACAAACGACCTTCCGGAATTCTCCAATCCCAGACTTTGGCTAACGGCAATGACAACGGCATTTCTACACCGGTACCGGCAAGTATTGCTAGCTAAATACACCTGGCCTGGCAACGCCAAAATCACCACACTCCGGACACGCTCCTTTTGCTGCGGGTGCGTGCTTCTATACGTTCTTCACCTCAGTGAAAGGAACGGGTCTGGTCTGCGGGCAGCACCGGCGTAACAGTAATAGAACGCACCTGCGTGATCCAGCAGTCTATCAGAAACAGCAGTTCTACTTCCTGGATACCTTCCATTGGTGGGAGGCCCTTTAAATATGCTCTCTGGACTCTCAGACCTCGCTGAGCATAACTTTTGTGTGCGACGCTGAACCACTCTACACTGTGCCTGTCTGCCTTTACCTTGCTGCCTGACATTGCCTGGAACCTTGGACCGTGTTATATTCTCCTGTGCTGACCTTGGCTTTGGATACGATGACTCTACTCTCTCCTGCACTGACCCTGGCTTTGGCTCTACGACAACTCTACCCTCTCCAATCCTGACTCCGGCTACGTACCCCAATGATCCACTACTCTACACACCTAGACCCGGCAAGTACCACGGTTACGCTCTCCTCTATTACCCTGACCCGGCCTGCAAGATTATCCTACACTCTACACGCACCCTCGTGGTTGTGGTCGGCGTTCAATACCAATCCCTACATCAGCTCCGCGGTTGCGCCTCGTTTGTGTTGAGCTACGCGTTACAGGTATACATTATATGCATGTTAAAGATAATATATTATAGGCCTATGTAACAGTTACAGACCAGATTAATATGTGAGAAAGCTTTAGTTTTGAAAGAACTTAGACTGGTGATGGCTGTGAGAGTCTCTGGTAGACTGGTCCAGTTTTGGAGTGCACAGTAAGAGAAGGAGGTGCGGCCGGATACTATCCGATATGGTATTATGTGCGAAGCAGTACTATATTCGGACCAATGCAACATCTCATTTCCATGTCTATCCCCATCTCCAACTGTCCATCCGCCATCTCTATCTCGAAGTACAGTAAGTGTTCAATTTGCTTCCTTTAAGTTGGTATGTCATTATGGCACATTACTTTAATAAATGAAAGGTGTTAAATTCGAAATCATTATAACATGATATTTTTATAACTTGTTGTGTAAAGATTCATATTCCTTGTCTAGCCAAAGTAAAAAACATGTTTATAATGCCATTAATTGTCACATACGCAACAATCAGCAATCGGAGTTGCACTAAATCACTTAAGTATGTTGACGTGTAAAGCTGCATTTCAAACTAACATTTTTACGAGATACATCATTTGATTTTTCAATTCAATAGTAGGGAAACTACTTGAAGGTTTAATACGGGATAATATTCAGGAATACCTATTATTAGTAATTGTCAGCATGGATTTATGAAGGATAGATCTTGCCAAACTAACCTTATTTGTTTATTTGAGGAGGTAAGTAGGAATTTAGAACAGGGTAATGCAGTTGATGTGGTCTATTTAGATTTTGCAAAGGCTTTTGATACGGTTTCACACAAGAGGTTGGTGTACAAAATAAAGAAAATTGGACTCAGTAATAATATATGCACCTGGATTGAAAACTGGTTAAAGGACAGACAACAGAGGGTTGTCATAAATGGAACTTTTTCAGGTTGGGCTAAAGTCATGAGTGGAGTACCTCAGGGATCATTACTGGGACCCCTGCTTTTTAACTTGTTTATTAATGACCTTGAGGTTGGGATCGAGAGCAAAGTCTCCATCTTTGCTGATGATACTAAATTGTATAAGGTAATAGAATCAGAGCAGGATGTAATTTCTCTTCAGAATGACTTGGAGAGACTGGAAACGTGGGCAGGTAAATGGCAAATGAGGTTTAATACAGATAAATGTAAGGTTATACATTTGGGATGCAAGAATAAAAAGGCGACTTACAAATTAAATGGAGATATATTGGGGGAATCCTTGATGGAGAAGGATTTAGGAGTGCTTTAGACTGCAGGCTTAGCAATAGTGCCTAATGTCATGCAGTAGCTGCAAAGGCAAACAAGATCTTATCTTGCATCAAACGGGCAATGGATGGAAAGGAAGTAAACATAATTATGCTCCTTTATAAAACACTTGTAAAATCACACCTTGAATATGGAGTACAATTTTGGGTAACAATCCTAAGAAAAGACATTATGGGACTAGAGAGAGTGCAGAGAAGAGCCACCAAATTAATAAAGGGGATGGACAATCTAACTTATGAGGAGAGGCTAGCTAAATTAGATTTATTTACAGTAGGAAAGAGGCGTCTAAGAGGGGATATGATAACTATATACAATATATTCGGGGACAATACAAGGAGCTTTCAAAAGAACTATTCATCCCACGGGCAGTACTAAGGACTCGGGGCCATCCCTTAAGGTTGAAGGAAAGGAAATATCACCAGCAACAAAGGAAAGGGTTCTTTACAGTAAGGGCAGTTAAAATGTGGAATTCATTGCCCATGGAGACTGTGATGGCAGATACAATAGATTTGTTCAAAAAAAGGTTGGACTTTTTTTAGATGGGAAAGGTATACAGGGATATACCAAATAAGTATACATGGGAAGGATGTTGATCCAGGGATTAATCCGATTGCCAATTCTTGGAGTCAGGAAGGAATTAATTTTTTCCCTTAATGGGGTTTTTTTGTTTGCCTTCCTCTGGATCAATAAGTAAGTATAGATATAGGATAAATTATCTGTTGTCTAAATTTAGCATAGGTTGAACTTGATGGACCTATGTCTTTTTTCAACCTCATCTACTATGTAACTATGTAACTATGTAATTCAATATGTGCACCAATACAATCTGCACAATGACAAGAAATTAGATAAGTTCAAGATCGATCCGTTCTCCTGTAATAGATCGCTTGACCAGTGTTATTACAGTCAATTATTGCACAGCATTGTGTCAATGTAGTCCTTGAATCTGATTGCGTGGGCAGTTACTAGCTACAATTTCTGCATTGCTAGAGAGAGTGTGGGGTGGATGAAGAGCCACAGCCTATCAAAAGGATAACAGGGCTGTCACTTTGTAAATGCTTCCTACATTAGAAACATTCCAAATGTTTCTTTTTTTAATTGTTTTTTTTAAATGCTACAAGTATTTTCACTTACTACAGAACTGATGTTTTTTTTAAAAAAAATGTAGTATATTGTTTCAACTGCTGCTTTAAATTCACACACAATGAAAACAGAAATATTAATTTTGTCAAACAAAAAAAATGTACATATGAACGAATCTGGAATAAAAAAAAAAAGCCTATTCACCATAATACTAAAAACATAGCACATTTATGACACAATCTAACAGGTATTGAATATGTTACACATGTTGGTTAAAAATGTACATTTAAGTAACCTGTGACAACATATGTCAACACTGTCAGACAAATTAAAATTATATGTTAAAAGAGCTGGTCAAAGTGACGTGTTGAAAAATTAGAATTCATTTTATATCATTACATATGTGCAACAATACTAGGTGCACACTTACAATTGATTATAAACGTTGCAGATCTACAGATTGTCATGTACTCGTTCTATTGTTCAATGGCTATTTTTGCTCTTATCGCCAGTTTATCGTGGCTTACTGAATCGCTGTAGGATTTTTGGGCGATAAGCTGGCGATAAGGGGCTTATTGCTGCTTATAGCATGAGGTCCTAAGTCTTACTACATCTTATGTTGTAAAATGCAATAATGCTAAGTAATTATTTTAAATTATACTGTAGGATTTGAAGGAACTCATAAACCTTCCCTAACGGACAATGGAATACACAGAACTCTTATGTGGTAGGAAAGTGAGAATAAAGTTTTTTGCCGACATTTGAGTGTAAACATTTTGAAAAATCAAAAATTTGATAATTTTCCTTGCAAGTACTTCCAAAATGCTTTCCATCAATATATAGCATGGCCAGGTAGTAAAAAAAGAAAACAAAATGTTCTAGAAGATAGAGAGTTAGACAGATGGATGTACAGTATATACACCACGACTGGCTTCTTGCAAAAATTGGGAACCTACAGTACGACCCTTTAAAACATTTGGCAATTTTCTTCACACCAGGGTATGTTGAACAAATGATTCTGAGTTTGACATGAATATATTTAAGAACTGTAAACCTTGTGCACTGTTATTAGAGTCATCTGCTAGTATAATTTAAACTACAATTATCATTTCACTAATGTAAATTGAGATAAAGTGTAAGGAAGTGTGAAAGCTTTATGTCTTTTCATTTTTGTGGTACAAGCCTTGGGAGCACTTCACTATATAACAGTTCTTAGAATGCTTAAATATTTGTATTACTTGAGAAAACGATATTGCAGCATTCAATTTCTGTGAGATATTTAAAGCACTGTTACCTTCGTCAATAATTAAAGCTTGTTGTAGTTGTGCATTTTATAATTACTCTTATTACTTTATGCTTCATTGAATTTAAATGTCCTGTTTTGTACTAGATCCAAATATAAAGCAGCGCCTTTTAGCACTACACTTTCTACATTTTCTTTGGCACATTATATCAAATTTTACTTAAGTGCAAGTGAATATTTGCAAAGAGATGTTTTTAATTATTGGTTTGTAATCTACTATACATAAAAAAAACTATAAGAACGAGATAGCAGCTGTATGAAAATACAAACTAAAGGTTAGCATTATCAACAGGATTAATTAAGTAAATGTTGGATTAATTTAGATTAATAAAATAAAACTTCAGTCTGCGTCTCAATCTAGACATTCCAATGTCCACCAATTTATTATGGGTTGTTGTGTATATAAATTATTGTGAATCAAAAATGCATAGGACTAATACAACCCACTAGTGTAATCTTAGTTTATTTTGACAAAAAGTCCTCAAGGTTTGTTGTAGGGTCAGAATATGAAGGCACAAGTTACTCTAAAATGAGCACCAGAGAACAGGACAACTGTAAGATTGTGAGAAATCAAAAAGAAAATGTATAATCAATCTTAGAGCAGAAAGTACACTGTGTTCTTGTAAGAGAGAAACACATAAGCACATAAGGGAAACATACCTTAAAAGGACTGCCGCTGTATTTACAGAAGTGGGCTCAACATGAGGAGCACCATTTAGTGTGTATTTGTGGCACTCTAATTGGATCTGAAGCAAGAACCTTCGTTATTATAGTCAGCTGATATAGTAATGAGCTAGTGTAGTAGCTGAACCACTCTATTGCAAGGCCTATTGCGGCTGGCAAACAGGCCATCATTGGATCAAGCTGTTTCCTCCATTTGGCAGGAACCCTCCCTCCCAGGTCCCAGTTCTTTTACCAGTTACCAATTTCCTGTCGATTCTCCAATAAATGTCCTGTCCAATGAAGCCTATTGCTGACATTTGTCCTGTTCTGCCTGATTGCTAGGACCTCATCCAGTTTCTGGTCTTTTCCCCTTGTTCTACCCACCCTGAGTCTTTTATCTTGTTCCTTTGGTACCAAACACACAGTCTCCTTGCATTGCTTGCAACTTGTTTTCTCCTTACTGTATGCCTCTCCCTACTGTTCTGTTTCTCCATTTTGTAGCCTCATACCCAACTTATGGATCTAAACATATCTTAGACTGATCATAGAAGTCTATTAGAGGGAATTAGTGTTAATTCAGAGTAAATGTGGAGTAGTCATCATTCTTATTTCCTCTGCTATAGCCAATATCTCAGTATTCCTCCTTTACTCACTATACAGCTGAAAATGCACATCATCAGCTGAATATGTATGCAATTTAATTTTTCCTTGGCATAGATGTCTTTAGCCACCCTCATCAAATTGTCAGCCACCAAGTGACCTTAGGTATTGTTATTTATTTGATTACCACATGTATTACTACTGTGAAGCGCTATGTACATTAATGGCGCTATATAAATAAAGACATACAATACAATACAATCTCTGTACTGTAAGCCCCATATTTCTTGGCAGAATGACAACATCTAGTAGCATACTGTAGGGTTTTGCATATGAACTTCAAGGCTGTGTGAAATTCTAAATCCAATGCAGGTGGAGGGGTGACATGTAGTTTAATTATGCAGAAGGTGTCAGTATCTGTAGCTCAGGGTTCTGTGATTCTACATCAGCCTCCTGTATTTCTGTATTGAAAACAGAAGATCCAAAGCACAAGAGTCTCAGGTTATATACATTAAAAGAAATATAGAGCAACATGAAAGCACTAATGCAAAGTATCACATACAGTAGATGGAGAAGAGGCCCACTCACATGCTGCTTGACAAATGGAGGTGTTTCTGGATTAAAAATCCAAAGTGTGAATAGGCAGAGATTCTGCCTCTCATTGTTTGCTAGGATTTGTAATTAAATGGGTCTCATCAAAGATTCACAGGGGAGAAAGCAGACATAATATATATTGCTTTAATGAAAAAATATAAAAAGAGGCTCTCACACTTTCCACTAATCAATAGCGCATTTCTCTCACTAATGGAACAGAACAAACGAACAAAAGTAAGGAAGCTCCCAAACCTTCAACTTTCCAGCTGTGTTCTACACATGCAGCGGCCGTTATTCAAACATTTCACGAAGCTGTCTTACACACGGTATTTGCGCCTGTGTTTACCGCAGTTGAGTTGTTTGAATTTCATGGATTATGATTTCTTTCAGTGCAATTCTTCACATATCCATTGCAGAAATTAATGAATTGTGATGTGTACAGAACCGTGCTACTGTGTCAATTAGCAGGTGTTTAAAAACCAGAACACTAAGATGCCATTTCCTGCACTCGATAAAACGAGTCAACATGCGGTAAGGTTGGAAGAAATCACGTGCCATGACATGGGTATATCAACTCTTTTGGAATGTTAGATCACCATTGGAGGTGGGGGAGATCTCAGCTGGCATCCTCAATAAGGGACATTGGGTATGCTGGTCACCATATTAGTCTCACTCGGCTTGGAGCATCCTCAGAGGTGTGCCTTAGGACACTTCTATGCCATTTTTTATACGGGCTAATTCACATTATGTAATGGAGCAAGTGTGTATATTCATTGATGCTTACTAAAAATAGTCAAAATTCACTACCAAAAATATACATCCTAAATAACTGTGGAAAATCACCTAAATAATGAACATTGTATATGCATGTGTGAGGGAGTGAAAGGGTTAACTCCCTCCCTGTTCCAGAAGACCACACCCAAGCTGTCTGGTCTGTTATGGTGTTTCAAATAAACTCGTGATTCAGCAGGGTTTAAAAGGCAGGAAGTTGCTGTCTGTCAGTGTACCTGAACCAGCAAAGAGAAGGGTCACAGAAGGATTGTCTGACAGCTGGGATTCAAACCCAGTACCCAGTGACCAGCAACGGGGGCACAGATAGCCAAATTTCCATCAATAGGCATCCTACTTCCCTCATCACCCATCTCTTATAACCTCAACACCCCCCTCCTCCCCCCCACCACCCACAAACACAGTAATAATGGACAAAAGCTCTTTTAGCCAGATTTGGCTAATAGCACGTTTGCCCATTCAAAATCAATCTAAACCCACCCTAAAGTAATTAAAAGTAGTCCTTACCCCTGTCTCGCCCTCCTTCTCAGTGGCACAAACATTTAAACCACTATCTACTAGCCCGTAACCTTTTCATTACCTTTGCATGTACTGGTGGTGGGATTTAACATTTTTAGCAACAGGTTCTCTCTCACGGAGGGGGGAGGGAGTAGGGGGAGAGAGTGTGGGGTGAGAGAGACGGAGAGAGACAAGAGGGAGAGAGAGGGGAGAGAGAGAGAGAGAGACGGGGGAGAGAGAGAGAGACGGGGGAGAGAGAAGGGGGAAGAGAGAGAGAGAAACGGGGGGAAAGAGAAACAGTGGCACCAGGGAGGGGGGGGAGACCACGGAGGGGGCATGAGAGACCAGGGAGGGAGAGGAGAGAGACAAGGGATGGGCAAGAGAGACCGGGGGGGGGAATAGAGACCAGGGGGGGGAAGAGAGACCAGGGTGGGGACAGAGACCAGTGGGGGAAGAGAAACCATGGGGGGGAAGAGAGACCGGGGGGAAGAGAGATCAGGGAGGGAAGAGAGACCAGGGGGGTTAGAGAGACCAAGGGGAACTAGTGCAAATAAGTGCAGCCTGCAACCAATGCAAATACAAATGTTAACGTTTTACATGTGACATTAAGTAGTCAAAGTAAACAACAACATGATTATGCAAAGCCAGCCCTTTGCACCTATTGATCAAAAGCCCGAGCCTGCAAAACAATCCTGACCAATACAAATGCTAAAACAGCACCATGAGGCAGGACACAAACAGGCAGGCAAACAACACAGGACAAAAGAAGGCACATAACATAGGACACAAGCAGGCAAACAACCCAGGACACAAGCAGGCAAAAAACACAGGACACAGACACAGGCAGGCAGGTGACACACAGAACACAACCATACCTCGCTCTGCTCCATGCAACACAGGACACAGGTAGGCAAACAACAAGGACTCAAGCAGGCAAACAACACAGGACACAGACACAGACAGGAGATACACAGACCTTCCCTAACACAACCTTACCTCTCTCTGCTCCATGTTTTTTCTCTGCTCTTTGGCCCAACTCCCAGGTACCAGCCACCTCCTCCTGATTGGCTGCTGATGTGTAATGCAGCCAATCGGGATGGAGCAAGCTGCCCAGCCCCTTAGCAGAAGCTCTGCTCTCTTCTTTCTCTCACCGGCTCGGCGATCAGAGGAAATTTTATATATAGGTTCGCACAAACCGGTGCGAACCAGCTGAATCCCTATACTGGCAATAACCCTATTAGCCAAACATGTAACGCATACAAAAAACATTGTAATACAAAAAAATACAATAAAAACACTAGCCAATAAATCAATTGATTATCATTGTGATTACCTATGTCCTCAATGGAGGCACAGATAGCCACATTGACACTCAATGGACACCCCATAGATAGTAAATATGTTTCTTATCCTTGCCATAATGAAGGTTCATCCTCCTCATCCAGATGACTCCTCACTCCTGACGAAGTTTAACCATTGCGAAATGCGTTGAGTCCCTGAGAAGAGCATCTGATTGGATAGTGAACTGCTGTTGGGTCTGCCGAAGTTCCCGGGTGGCCGCTTCCAGAAACTACACCAACCGGCATCCCACAGCTAACTGCATCGGCATCATGGAAGTGGTGAGATCGCAGCTATGTAAAGATCGTGATTTTATTGTTATTTGCCTTAAAGAATAGCCTTCTTGTAGGTGTGCATTCTGTAGGTTTGACCAATTATTTATTTTTATAAATATTATTTCGTATATCTGAACAATGGTGTTTTATTTTTCTCTTCCGAGATAACCCGCATCCACCTACTACCCATCTGCATTTGCCACCGATTGTGTTATGCCATAAAAGCTCACAGACCACTATATGCTGGTGGCTATAACTACTAATGGGCACCACACTGAAAATGATCTAGAGTCTACAAGGCTTACTTAGCACTATAGCAGGTGCCCATGGAGATGCTGGACTAAGCTATAACAGCTACATGAGGCCCTATCATGTACTCTATTAGAGTGCAGCAAAAAACTCAAAATGCTTAATCTCTGAGACCTGTGTCTCAGTCGTGCTAGTGACGTTACAATGACTGACGTCCCAAAAACCTGACGCATTTCATTCAACAGAACTTATTCAATGAGGTTTTTAGGTGCATTATAATGGGATCCTTTTGTAAATAAATGTCCATCTTCTTATAGGATACACAAGAAATGAAGAGATGGGGCTCCACGGATTTTATAAATGCAATATTTTTTTTAAGCCAAATAATGTGTCCAACGTTTTGGCTGTCACAACAGCCTTGTCAATATCTGTAATCTACAAAATTGTGGATGTAGTAAATTTCTGTAAAATTTTGTTTTTTTGTATGTTTTGCCTGGATAAAGGAACAGGCTCAATAAAGCCAAGATATAATTTCACCCAAATCGGTCTCCATTATATGCACCTCTGCACACACTCCCCCAATTTATCTATCAGGCTTTTTGCATTGGCATGCATGCATGCACTTAAGGTTGTTGCCAGTCTGTGATATTGTTATCTTAACTTCTCCAATGGGATTTACTCTTTAGAAGTTTACTAGTATTATCTTTTTTTTAATATGGTGCCTCCCTGCTTGCCAACGTATCATTTCCCCCAACTCCAGCCCCATGACCCATAGCTATTTCCCTATTCCTATCTATTCAGTCTGGTCCATAACCGCTTGCTTTTCTCTCCCCCTCCTATAATTATGCCTTTTGCATAAAGGTAAGCTATAGCCTCTTTAAAGAATAGAGTAGTATTCAAACTAATCAGTGTGTGGATGATTACAATGGAATTAGCGTATTTAATGGTCAATGACAATTCTGACATCTGAAACTAGAAATGATGATGGCACCTGTTGCTGACTAAGCTACATTGCAGTACTACTGTATGTGTATTAGGTGAAGGATTCATTATCAATAATTGTATTATTTTAAATGTGTTGACTTCACCTTGATTGTACTGTTAACAAATATTGTAGGTAGCTCCTTAGACATTTATTGATTATTGTCCTTGAGACAATAGTTGAATTTTCAGCATACTAAGTTTGTACTGTATAATAAAAAAGGAATACATAATATTTACAAAAATAATATTTATTGACCTTTTGACCAATGTTTACTTTGATGGAATGTATAGTATGTGTTTTGCTACACAGGCATTTTTGCAGAAGATGGAACAATGAGCCAATATGTTACCCAACACTGTCAATCAAGACAATCTCTTTTACATAATTGTGTTATGTCAGATTAATAAACTCTCTTCACTTTAATATCTGCCAGTATGTTTACATAATTGATCATATGAGCTGCCCTTGGGTTCTATAAAAACAACAATTATGTATTCTCCATCCAAACACAGAAGCAGTTTAAATAGCTTTTTTCTAAAAGATCATGACTTTGCCGCTTAAACCCAGTACTTTGAAAAGTATCACATATAAAATATAGTGCATACATGTTTATACTGTATATGCTAATACCCAACATATTTTCCAAACTAACCAAACCCTTTTAGGGCCAGATCCACAGAGGTTTGTTAACTCCGTGCTAATAACACATCAGTATCACAATCATTAACGGCTTTTATTTTCCATGAGGTTAACCCATACAAACCAAGCCAATTATTTGCAAAAACAATCGCCATAGTTTAACTCATAGAATAGACCTAACGGCATGTTAAGTTAGCCCTTCTTTGCATTAACGTGAAAAAACATGGCTCGCAATAAGTACAGTATGTAGGTAGCGGTTTTCCAATCCAGACCCTGAAATATGTGTTTGCTGGAGAGTTCGGCCACGCTTATAGTCCTGGCTACGGCGGTGGCGACGTGACGGCGGGACATCATCTGTCGCCGTTATAGCACTGATTTTTGCTTATAGTGTTAGAGACAAGAGACGGAGACCGGGGGGCATGGCGGGGCCATGACCGGGTTTCCCTCATTTGCTGTACTACTCGCTGGCCTGCGGACGTCACGCTGTAGTCGATGAAAAATCAATTTTCATTGACTTCCAGCAATAGCGACGAAGCCGTCGCTCCGTCGCGCCTTCGTGTCGCTCCTACTATAGGTGCACGTGATGGATTCAATGCACTTGTTTTGACGCAAAGTCACATCGCAGAGCTATAAGCGAAGCCTAAGAGACTTATTTTACTAGACTCCCCAAACACATCTCAAATATGTCCCTTTTTGTGCACAGGTATCTTTCCACATATTGTACAGTATAAAGGTGAGTTTTGGGAGTCACTTGGGACTCTTGTAAAATTGGACTCCTTTTCTGCCTATCTCATTTAAAAAATCATGTACAACGAGTCCAATGGTAATTGTGGTTAAAAAAAAAATTAGTGGAAAATACGAGCATCAGATTTTGACACGTTTACTTAAGTGACTTTGTATTGTATTGTATGTCTTTATTTATATAGCGCCATTAATGTACATAGCGCTTCACAGTAGTAATACATGTGGTAATCGAATAAATAACAGATAATATAAATAACAGATCATGGGAATAAGTGCTTTAGACAAACATAACATTAAGGAAGAGGAGTCCCTGCCCCGAGGAGCTTACAATCTAATTGGTAGGTAGGCAGAACATACATAGACGGGAGGAGGGAGTTCTGGTAAGTGCGTCTGCAGGGGGCCAAGCTTTATGTATCATGTGTTCAGAATGTTCACAGTGCTATTCGTATGCTTCTTTAAGCAAGTGTGTCTTAAGGTGGGTCTTAAAGGTGGATAGAGAGGGTGCTAGTTGGGTACTGAGGGGAAGGGCATTCCAGAAGTGTGGGGCAGTCAGTGAAAAAGGTTTAAGGCGGGAGAGGGCTTTAGATAAAAAGGGGGTAGAAAGAAGACATCCTTGAGCAGAACGCAAGAGTCGGGATGGTGCATAGCGAGAAATTAGGGCTGAGATGTAAGGAGGGGCAGAAGAGTGTAAAGCTTTAAAAGTGAGGAGAAGAATGGAGTGTGAGATGCGGGATTTGATTGGAAGCCAGGAGAGGGATTTCAGGAGGGGAGATGCTGAGACAGATCTAGGAAAGAGTAGAGTGATTCTGGCAGCAGCATTTAGGATAGATTGTAGGGGAGACAGGTGAGAGGCAGGAAGGCCGGACAGCAGGAGGTTACAGTAATCAAGACGGGAGAGAATGAGGGCCTGAGTCAGAGTTTTAGCAGTCGAGCAACAGAGGAAAGGGCGTATCTTTGTTATATTGCGGAGGAAAAAGCAACAAGTTTTAGAAATGTTTTGAATGTGAGGGGCGAATGTGAGAGAGGAGTCGAGTGTGACCCCTAGGCAGCGTGCTTGGGCTACTGGGTGGATGATCGTAGTTCCAACAGTAATGTGGAAGGAGGTAGTAGGGCCAGGTTTGGGAGGTAGTATGAGGAGCTCTGTTTTAGCCATGTTGAGTTTAAGGCGACGGAGGGCCATCCAGGATGATATAGCAGAGAGACATTCAGAAACTTTGGTCTGTATAGCAGGTGTAAGGTCAGGTGTTGAAAAGTATATTTGTGTCGGCAGCATAGAGTTGATATTTAAACCCAAAAGATGTTATTAGGTCACCTAGAGAGAGTGTGTACAGAGAAAATAGAAGAGGTCCCAGGACAGAGCCCTGGGGTAACCCCACAGAGAAATCAATAGAGGAGGAGGAGGTGTTGGCAGAAGAGACACTGAAAGTACGATGGGAGAGGTAGGATGAGATCCAGGATAGAGCTTTGTTCCGAATACCAAGAGTATGGAGAATGTGAAGGAGAAGAGGGTGGTCCACGGTGTCAAATGCTGCAGAGAGGTCGAGTAATATGAGCAGAGTGTAATGACCTCTGTCTTTGGCAGCATGGAGGTCGTCAGTTTTTTAGTGAGGGCTGTTTCCGTGGAGTGAGCAGTGCGGAAGGCAGATTGTAGAGGGTCTAGGAGAGAATAGGTGTTGAGAAAATGGAGCAAGCGAGAGAATACAAGACGTTCAAGGAGTTTAGAGGCAAAAGGCAGGAGGGAGACAGGTTGATAGTTAGAAAGACAGGTAGGGTCAAGCTTGCTGTTTTTGAGTAATGGTATGACTGTTGCATGTTTGAAGGAGGATGGAAAGGTTCCAGAGCAGAGGGAGGAGTTAAAAATGTGTGTGAGCGTAGGGATTATAGTAGGAGCAAGAGGTTTTAGGAGATGGGAGGGAATGGGGTCAAGAGGGCAAGTGGTAGAGGGAGAAGTGGCGATCAACAGCGACACATCATCCTCTGAGACAGTGGAAAAAGAGTCAAGGAAGGCAGGAGGAGAGTTAGGAAGAGGTGTGGGATGGGAAGAAGAAACAGAGGGGATGTTCTGACGTACAGCAGCGGCAGCTCTTATTCGAGCAAAAGCCGCTGGCTGTATGCGGCTGGGAAGCGGGTAGCCGCGGCGCGTGGCAGCGCACTGTAACGTCACAGTCACACGCGCGCCCGGCTTCCCCGTCTTCCCCGGCTTCCGCAGGCTTCCCCGACACCCCTGGAGATGAAATTAAGGTAAGCGGGGTTGCGGGGAAGCAGAGGGGCAGAGCAGAAGCCGGGCTCGGGGTCCGGAAGGAGAGTAAATTGCGCGCGAGGTGGAGGGGGTGTGCATGTGGGAAACGCGGCGGCGCGCGGTTATTACTGGCGGCAGCTGGGGTAGATCCCGGCATGCCGCCGGCATTTAGTGCGATAAAGTATGTCGCTACTGTATGGATTCCACCTTTTCCTTAAAATAGTCAGCAAAGTCCTGAGCGGAGATGGAGGAAGGAGAGGCAGCTGAGGGTGGTTTGAGTAGAGTATCAAAGACAGAGAACAGTCGGCGTGGGTTAGACTTGTGCATGTTGATTAGTGCAGATAAGTAGGCTTGTTTAGCTTGCGAGAGGGCAGAGTTGAAACAGGATAGCATAAATTTGTAATGAAGGAAGTCTGCGAGAGTGTGAGACTTCTTCCAGAGGCATTCAGAGGAACGAGTGGAGGAACGCAGCATGCGTGTGTGGGAATTTAGCCAGGGTCTAGGGTTAGAAGGGCGAGTGCGGCAGAGAGAAAGTGGGGCATGTAGATCAAGAGAGGAGGACAATACAGAGTTGTAGTTCCTGACCAGGTTGTCGGGGTCTGTAGCAGAGCTGAGAGAGGAGAGGGAGGAGCGTAAAGTGGACTCAAAGTCAGGTAAGTGAATAGAGCACAGGTTTCTGCAGAACCGGGGTGTAGATGGAGGTGGAGAAGGGGAGAAGCGAGATAGAGAGAATGAGATGAGATGATGGTCAGAGAGAGGAAAAGGGGAAATGGAGAAATCAGAGAGAAGTTCTTAGTGAAAACCAGGTCTAAGTAGTGGCCATCCTTGTGGGTGCTGGCTGCAGTCCACTGTTGAAGGCCAAAAGAAGAGGTTAGAGAAAGAATGCGGGAAGCCCAAGGGAGAGAGGGGTCATCAATGTGGCAATTGAAGTCCCCAAGGAGAAGAACAGGGGAGTCTGAGGAGAGAAAGAAAGAGAGCCAGGATTCAAAGTGAGAGAGAAAGGCAGAAGGGGGATGAGTAGAGGTAGGTGGGCGATAGATGACCGCCATATGAACAGGGAGCGGAGAGAAAATCTGGATAGTGTGAGCCTCAAAGGAGGAAAAAGCAAGAGAGGGAGGAATAGGAAGGGTTCGGTAACGACAGAGAGAGGAGAGCAGGAGCCCCACGCCTCCACCCCTGCCATCAGTGCGCGGAGTGTGGGAGAAGGAAAGGCCACCGTAGGAGAGGGCAGCTTCCAGAGCAGAGTCAGACTGAGTGAGCCAGGTCTCAGTTATAGCAAAGAGAAGCAGGGAGTGAGAGAGAAAGAAGTCATGCACAGAGAGGAACTTGTTAGAGAGGGAGCGAGCATTCAAAAGGACACAGGAGAAAGGGAGAGAGGAGGGAGGGTGGCAGGGGATGGGTATGAGGTTGGAGGGGTTGACACCAGAAGGAGTAGAGGTTGCAGTTGGCAGGCGAGGACGAGCGCATGTAGGAATAAGACAGGGACCAGGATTGGGAGAGATATCCCCAGAAGCAAGGAGGAAAAGCATGGATAGAAAGAGGATGTGTGAGGATGATTTGTAAGGGTGTTTTTTAGTGCAGGGGATATAGCTGTGTGGTGTTAGAGGACGCAGGTAAGAAAGGAGTTCATGTGAACAGAGAAGTGGGAAAGGAAGGAGAGATGGAGATATATGAATGGAGACAAAAACAGGACTTGCGCTCATGAGTGATTATGATAGGAAAAGTGATTTAACATAAAGGTATGTAGAAAATATACAATACAACCTTAACGAGTGAGGTTTTGTGCAGCTGGTCTGTGGGGATGGCTCAAACACCAAGGCTACATGGAAACAAAAAAAGAACAGCGCAAAAAAACCATTGTGTAGTGTATTAAAGAATTATTTATAATATAAAGGTGAGTATTGCACGTACATCAAAAATAAGGGTTAATAGCATGACATGTTAGGGACATGTTACCACTCTGCAGGCACAGCAGGACTCAGACACCGGTTGCAGGACGTTCACCCTCAGAGTGCTGGTGTAAGATTCCAAAGTAAGCAGCTCAGCGTTGGGGAACCTTCCCACACCGTCACGGAGCTCTCAGCAGCGTTGGGGAACCTTCCCACACGGTCACGGAGCTCTCAGCAGGGTAGATCGCCACGCTGCTTCCGGGTTACTCCACGCAGGCGTGTGGCGTCATCAGGCAGCGTCTCTAAGCCGGTCGCGTCTTTGATGCGTCACTGTCTCACATTCAGCAGTCCAGCGGCACACAGAGTCCCAAACACGTCCCGTAGCAGAACAAATGTTCAATTTAAAACCGCAATGGGGATGCAAATAGTAAGAATAAAGGAACGCGCCCTCTCCTACGCGTTTCGTACTTCCGTACTTCGTCAGGGAATGAAGGAGGAGGTTCCGAGGGCGGTTCTTATACACACAGCATTACTGCTATTGGCCGGGCTAATTGACTTCAACTCCCCCCACCTGGAGAGACACTTAGTCATCCCGTGGGGGCGCTCGAACAACAATTAAACAAACATAAGATAAACACTAAAATTAATAAACTTTAATATCATATATTAATGCAGACAGGCTCTAAAAATAAAAATAAAGAAACAAAAGTTAAACACACCAAAATATCACAATTTAAAATGATGTATATTGCTATCTCGCAGTTTAAAAATAAACCATAGATTTACATATGACTTCTAGCAAATGTATATAGCTTCATAAGGAAATCTATATGCTAATGAAATGGTGAAGGAATAGATCTTAGGGGATGGACATAGTTAGAGAAATTCAGAGAAAGACAATACCTAAATTTTTATAGTATAAAACTCGCAATTGAGTAAAAATAGTATATATAACTAAAAGCACTGGTATTTAAGGATTAATTAAAAAAGGGACCATACGTCAATCTCCTCATTGAGACCTGATGGAGACAAAGTCTGGAGTTTATATATCCACAAACTTTCTTGTTTGGACAGTTTTTTATCTCTGTCTCCACCACGTCTTCCTGATTGTACAGTCTGGATACCTATATATGTTAAGAGTGAGGGGTCACAGTCATGTTTGATCTTAAAATGCCTAGACACGCTATGTTGTTCAAATCCTAGTCTAATATTTCTAGCGTGTTCTAGAATCCTCACTCTTAGAAATCTTTTGGTTCGCCCTACATATTGATATCCACAGGGACACTGTAATAAGTAAACCACATATGTGGTTTTGCAAGAAATACAATCTTTTACTGTAAACTTTTCCTTTGTTGCATTGGATACAAATGATTTACGGTTGGAATTTAACATTGAACAGGCTTTGCACTTCCCGCAGCAATAGTTGCCGTTTGGTTTGCTTGGCATCCATGGTACCGCTAATGATGTATTCAGTGAAGTACCAATATCGCTGGGCGCTAGGAAGTGTTTGAGCGTCTTTGCCCGACGGTAAATAAAGCTTGGATTTTTCTGGAGGGAGGGGCCCAATACGGGATCATTACAGAGAATATTCCAGTTCCTGTTTATTATTTTTTGTACGCTAGTACTGACTGAGCTAAACTCTGTAATGAAAGGGATTCTGATTGTTGCATCTACTTCATCATTTATAATTCTTTTATTCTGAATCAGCAGTGAGTCCCTATCCATTCTGACAACTTTTTCGAGTGAGCTGAGCAAAAGAGCCTTATCATACCCACGTTCCAGGAATTTTTCAAAAAGGGTGACCGATTGGGTTTCAAAGTCAGCCTGGAGACTGCAGTTGCGTTTGATACGCATAAACTGACTTTTGGGTATGTTGTCAACCCAGGATCTTTTGTGATTACTGGATGACAAAAGGAAGCTGTTGCAATCCACTTTTTTAAAGAAAGTCTTTGTATTGATATTTTCACAAACCCTTGACATTAAACTAAGGTCTAGAAAGTCTATCTGACTAACATGTGACTCAGATGTAAATTTCAAGTTGTAGTCGTTTTGGTTCAGATAGACCTTAAAGAGCTCCAAGGTGTCCTCACCACCCTCCCAGACACACAAGACGTCATCGATATATCTTTGCCATACAATAACCCGATTGGCGAATGGGTTATTATGCCAAATGAAGTTAACTTCCCATATCCCCATGTATATGTTCGCATAACTGGGAGCAAATCGCGTCCCCATGGCTGTGCCACACAACTGTAGATAAAACTGATTTAAAAATAGAAAGTAGTTGTGTGACAATATAAAAGTGATGGCGTCGATAATAAAATCACAATTTAGAGGGTGAAGATCCATGTCTTTAGATAACGTCTCTTTTATTGCCTCAATCCCTTTATCATGGGGAATACATGTATAAAGGGATTGGACGTCAAACGTTGCCCATCTGTAACCTTCCTGCCATTGGATTGTTTTGACTAGGTTTAGAACGGCAGTGGTATCTTTAATGTAAGATGGCAGTATTTTCACATATTTTTGTAGGAAAAAATCCACATACTGTGACAAGTTTGACGTTACGGATCAAATTCCGGAGATTATGGGTCTACCCGGTGGATCGATAGAGGCCTTGTGTATCTTAGGAAGGTGGTAGTACACTGGAATGGTGGGAAATAAAACATTCAAAAATTGGTATTCAGATTTAGACAATGCTGTGCATGCAACAGCCTCATCAAGAAGGCTCTTTAGCTCAGAGACAAACTTATTTGTCGGATCCTGACTTAATTTACTATAGTTGCCAGGGTCATTCAGAATGCGCATGGCCTCCTTTTCATAGCTTACACGGTTTTGGATCACTACTCCTCCACCTTTATCAGCCTGTCTTATAATTAAGTCCTTTCTATCCTGAAGTTCTTTCAGTGCCAGATGTTCTTGATAACTGAGGTTATGAGGTATGTCGGATGGTTTAAAATTATTTACCAGTGATATAAATTCATTATTAACTATATTAAAAAACGAATCGATAAAACTCCCTTTGCTTTGGGCTGGATAAAACCTTGAGGGTGGTTTGAAATCACTATGTTGAAAAAGTGTCACAAGTGGGTCTGTATCAATGGGATCTATAGCAGTACTTATATTACTCAGATCGTTTCCTATCTCTTTTTTAAGGAAATGCCTCTTCAGTGTCAAGTTCCTAGTGAACTTGTGCAGATCTGAGAATAATTGAAAACCATTTGGACCACTTGACTGTGAAAATTTAAGACCTTTACTTAGAACCAGTTTCTGACATAGAGTGAGATCAACATTAGATAAGTTAAAAATACCTTTAAAAGATTCGTTATTAATTAATTCGACTCTCTTCTATGAATGGAGTTAGAGACATACTGAGGCTGGTAAAAAGAAGTGCATAATTTGAGAAGAAGTGAAGTCACAGCAAATATAAATGGTAAAGGCAGCATCACAGCAGTAATGATGCAGTCTGGTATTGATGATATCCTCCTTTCCAGCGTAGTTCAAATGCAGGAATCAGGGCCTGATGGGGTGTCCACTTCTTCCTCACTTCTTTTAAACTTCCTTTTAAACTTCAGTTGTTCAGTAGTCATGCCACTTATAATGGGCCACTTGGATATGGGCTGCAGGCAGACTAGCTGTTCTGACTGGGTTTATATAGGCCTAAAAAGTCACCTGACAATGTTTTTCTGTCTGCTTAATTAGCACATCTGAGGCACATTCAAACAAATGGTTTTCTACACAGGGTGTTCCCTGCCTAGGTGGCAACACTTAATTTGATTAGGGGTAGACAGAAAACAGCATTCAAATATGGTTTTTACCTAGCATTGGATCACTTGCATATACTATATAATACACACAGCAAAGGCTTCAATGATGATTTAGAGATGGTTTTTACCTAGCATTGGATCACTTGCATATACTATATAATACACACAGCAAAGGCTTCAATGATGATTTAGAGATGGTTTTCACCTAGCAATCTACTATGTGCTCTCTACCATGTGCTCTACTTCCTCTAATTAACAAAAGCTTAGGGGGAACTGTCGAGTGGTACAAATGTAGTAAATCTTACTACTGTTTTCCGGGATGCAATCACAGCCCCAAGAACAGAAAGGATTAATGTTGTGGGGGTCCATGCTTCTGAATGAGACCTCCACAGTGTTACTTCAGCACTGACTTCAGTACAATTATACCCCTACCTGATCTTCATTCACTTATATGTCGGAGAGGAGGTCTGGGGCTTTCACTCATTCCTGCAGCACTTACTGATCTCTTATGCTCTGCGATCTGTCATCTCATCCCCCTGCTGCCAGCAGCAGTTGCCAGCACTTACTCTCCCTGGTCCAGACCCTTTCTGATGTAGATACCCATTTTCGGGCATCAATGTCATCAAGGGGTTTGGAGCAGGGAGAGTGTTGGCTCCTGCTGTAAGCAGCAGGGGGACGAGATGGCAGTGCGCTGAACAGAAATCAGGAAAGTGCGGCATAAGCGAGTGGAACCCCCATACATCCTCTCCATTTGCTCATACAAGAGTGAATGGAGATCAGATAGAGGGGTTTTTGTACATTTGGAGGATTATAGCTGTGCGGGTGTAGCATTCAGAAACATGGAGCCGCCACAGCGTGAATCCTCCTGGGCAACAAACTAAATTGTCCCCGGCGCCACAGACTTTTGATGTTTGTCCATGGTGTTGGGGACATTAAGTCTTGCTACATCTGTAGCATTGGACATTGCAGGGATGACAACATCATTCTTAGAACTGTAACCTCAGAGTCATAGGAATAACAGACTTGGAATGTGCTACTAGCTACTAGTTGTTTCTACTACTAGTAGTAATTTATTTTAGACAAAAAATCCAGCCAATCAACAATCAACATCTGGTTGGTTACCTCTAGAGGTACTAACCAGAAAATAGTCTGAAAACTGATTATAACAGAAATCAAACCAGTGCACTTATAAATAAAAATAAAGTGCACTTAAAGAAGAGGAGCTCCAAGGAAAGCATATCGAGGAATACCAAGCAGAGGATCCCGCTAAAATGTCACTGGGAGGTGAACTCTGGTACCTGCCCAATGGTCATAGCAGGGGTGTAACGCTTGACTGCCCGCAGACCTGGCCAGTCCCCAATACTGAGGTGGGTAAGAGTATAACACGCACCCACAGCAGTGAGGGCGTGCCCGGAGTGTGGTATGATGTGTTGCCGGGCCTGGTGAGAAAGGGTTAGCCTGATACTTGCCGCGTCCGTGGTGCCAGAGATCCGAGGGTAAAGATCTGAATGCCGTAGGTCAGGGGCAGGAGAGAGCAGTGTAGTGAGGTTCAAAGCCAAGTCCAGGGAGTAGCGAGGTAGACGAAGTCTAACGAAAGCCGAGATCAAATCCAAGGGTATCAAATGAGGGCCGGGACTGGAACAAGAGCTGCAACACAAAAGAGAGCCAGGCACAGACCTCCGTACAACAAGAGCCACAGGAAAACTTGCAGAGTGAGGAAGGAGAGGGCAGACAGGAACTATAAATGCCGGAGAACCAATGGGAGCAAAAGGCGGAGCGGGGGCTCGACTGAGCGGTCCCAGGGATAGATTAGGATGCCTGGTGTGGTGTTCCCTAGTGGGAATAGCTGGGAGGTGGAGCCAAGGCTGCAGGAGGAGTGTAGAAGAGGACGGGTGCGAGCGCGCCCTGTAACACTCACGTGCGCACGCCCCTGCAGCGTGTGGGTGGAGGCGGCGTGTGCCGCGGAGGAGCCGTGTGGCATCCGACCTGAGCGGGTAAGGAGCTGACGGGGAGGGGGCCTGGGACGAGCCGCAGTACTGGGAGCCGGGGTGACGGGGACCCGCCACGAGGTGCGTGTCCCCCGGTCCCTCACAATGGGTGTACTCTGCTCAAATATCAGGACCTGGAACAGAGCTATGGTGGCACCCCAGCCAAACACTGCTACAGTACTTGGACTTATATATAGCCAGCTTGGCTAATTGCAGGAGCCATATTGTTCCAGGACACTTGGAGCCTAAAAATAAAAAGATGAGAAAATAAATGCAACAAGGACTGCAGAAGGAGGCCTCTTTAGAGTGGCTCCAATCTGGCAGAGAATGTTTTTATTTGAAACTCAGACTCCTCAGTGCTGCACAATGAGCATGCGGCCAGGGAGTCCGTGAAATTGACAAAGTACTCCCTCGTGCTTAGTGCACCATGGAGAATTGTCCATACATAAATCCCAGTGGGACAGAGAACCAAGGTAGACAGAAGACAAAACAATTGAAGCATAGCCAAAAAAAACAGTTCATAAAAAAAAGAACCATATTGTGCAAATATCAAAGATATATATCTTATAGACTCTCTGACGAAGCTCCGTTTAAGGTGTGAAACGCGTAAGAGGAATATTTTTACCTTCCTGCACCATGCTGTTGCTTATCTAATGAAGAGTTTTTATCAGACATGCTGTAGCCCCGGATTAACCCCTTATATGCATGGCTGTGATCCGTTATCTCTTCCCTGCTGGAATTTTCTACTTTCTGACACCACGTGATGCACGCCAACGGAGACAGAATGGGTCACCAGATGTGAGTAATTTACCATTTTAGGTTTACTGCTGTGGTTGTTGCTGGGAAATTATACACAAGGATTATATCGGCTTTTGAGATGTAGTCCCAATAGGAGGAGGATTAGTGGGATTCTGGTTATTATTTCCCATCTACACCACCTATCAGGACTTCATATATGCTTCTCACTATACAAAGTCCATACCTGTGTTCACCAGCACTCACTGACTTTTTGGTTACCTATATCATGAACTTTCTTCAATCAAAGTCATGTATTCAATTGTGAATGTGATTAGTGACCTGATCCATTAGAGCACTGCATATTACAGAATATTGTTCTATATATATAGCTACTTCGGAGGAGGATTAACTCTCTGAGAGCTGAAAATGTCCCTTACTGCACTGTTCCAGCACCTAGAGGACAGTGATGTATCACAATATATATATAATATATATATATATATATATATATATATATATATATATATATATATATATATATATAAGAACAAAAAAACAGAGAGCGCACGCCCCATAGTGTAACACTGTAACATTTAATATAGGGAGGGAATGGTGGGGGGATTAAAAACACCCTAAGGGACTTACCTCGCGACATCGTGTCATCACGCTGTGTGCACTCTTTACGGCCGGAGAGTGCAGGATTCAATATCGAGGCCTGCTCTGATACCACATTATATGGAGGACTTTGAGTGATCTTGAAAGCTGTCGGGTGCCTTGTTCCAGTTGGTGTTGGACTGCATACCTGTCATCAGATGTTACCTGCCTCGGTGGTGATTATATATCACAAATTGCCTTAATATCACTTATTTATTGTGAGTGTTTTTAATCCCCCCACCATTCCCTCCCCATATTAAATGTTACAGTGTTACACTATGGGGCGTGCGCTCTCTGTTTTTTTGTTCTTATAGATTTCACATTGGAATTGGTTCTTCCATTTGAGAGCTGCCGTGGACCCTTGGATTCTTTACATCATCCTGTTGTCACCTTTCCGGACTTACCTTAGGGTTTGGACATTTGCACTTGGACTATTTATTTTATTTTTATATGTACACATTTTTTGTATTAGAGTGTATATTCTAGTTTGTATTTAATTTATAAGTTTTGGAATCATATTATTTTAGTTTTTAGGTTATTTGAATCAATTTGATATTATCTTATATTTATTATTGTTTCACGATTGGCGCTTCTTTTCACTCCTTATATATATATATATATTGTGATACATCACTGTCCTCTAGGTGAACATATATATATATATATATATATATATATATATATATATATATATATATATATATATATATACCCCGCTGCATCATTTGACATTGCTATGGCGACGGGCATCAAGTGATGCCGTGGGGTCATTTGACGCCTGTCGCCATGGAGACGCGTGGACGAAGCCTGGTAAGTCAGTTTACAGTGGCTCCTGCAACCGCCGCACCACCCAAAAGACTTTTGTGCCCCCCCGGGGGGCACAACCCCCCATTTAGGGCACCCCTTTCCAACTTGCTGTTCTTGTGGCCATGAAGGGGACAGTTTTTCATGGCCACAAGAACAGTGAGTCTTGCTATAACTGTAGTATAATCTGGTATAGCCACTGTATGTCTCAGTCCTTAGTGTCCTTGTACCATATCTCACTAATAGCTACAATATTATATTTGTCCCGTGGCATTATTGTGTTTAGTTTTGACATTTTATTTCCCAAACTACAAGCATTTGTACACTGTCAGGAAATAGCCCTGACATATATGTTCCTAGTTCTCCCTCTCCTCCCAGTTCCTTTCTCTGTCCACCAGGTGTGATGTTGTTTCTGTCTGCTCTTGATGTTCCTGTCCTCCTTCTCTGTCTGTCTTTAAAGATTCCTGTTTCCCCTTGCCTTTTGTTTGCGTCAGATTCCTTATGCCCATGCTTCTGCCTCAGCTTCTGTTCCTGTTTCTGTACCTCTTCTGTGCTTGGAGTCCTGTACCTTTAATAAAGACCCTTGCTGGTAATATGCCTTGTCCCTGTTTGTTCCCTTCTCTCATTCCCTGTTCCCTACTCTCAGCCCCTACTCCCCTTTTCTGCTCCTGCCCTCCTGTTGCCGAACCCTGTTTGTGACCCAGACGTTCCTGCTTGCTGCCTGCCTCCGACCTCAGCCCGTGATCCCAACAATCTTTGCCTGCTCTGCTTGTCCAGCCACCGAGGTCCTACCCGCTCCAGGAGTCCCCTGTGTCAGAAAACAAAAGGTTACTTCTGGACCTCCCTGGAACAGATCCTTTTTCTGCCTGCACCCTTTCCTGCCTGCTGCAGCAGACCCCACCCGCTTAATTGAAGATTAGTACTTTTGTTTATGTTTTGGAAATCGCAGTTGGGATCTTGAAGGTTTTTTTGTTGCTGCAAAGTATTCTGCAAGATTTATTGCGTTCATAAAGAAAAACGTTTTTGCTGAGACTAGAACTGTTGCTGCTGAAACCAGTGCACCTTACTTTGAGGGTTTTTTGTTGTTGTTGCAGTGCCTGGGTTAACCCTTTCAGTACCTGTTTCCACCATTTTAGACTCTGACTTTCATTCTCTGGACAAGGCTTGTCTCTCTCTGAATTTTTGGGTGGGCCACTGCAGATTTACAGACTTGCTTGTGATTTTTTTTTGCTTGGGTATACCACTATTGGTTCTCGGGGTCCATTAAAAGAAATAGAAAAACAAGAGAACTCCCATTGTTTTGTTGCTTACAGTATGTTGTGCTTTCCCTGTTTTCTATGATATTCCTATGTCTAATTTCAAAACTTTCAGACCTAACTGCAAGTTTCTCTGTAATAGTTTCCTACTGTCTATGATATTCCTATGCCTGATTTCTAAAGTTTCCGATGTAACTGTTAGTTTCTCTGTCTATGGTTTTCCTTGCAATTTATGATATCTCAGTGACTTGTGCTAAAGTCTCAAATCTAAAAGTCAGTTCTCTTATCTTTTTGTCTCCCTGTTTGTCTATTTCTGTATTTGATTCCTATGTTTCTGCTTTAAAGACACATTTCCTCTTTTCTGGTTTCTTGGGAAGTTTGGTTTCCCCATGTCTGAAGCTATAGCTCCCATTTTGAAAACAATCTGAAGCAATAAATGTGAGCACAGAACCACTGATTCTTCAGAGTTTCTCAAGGCAAAAAGACAGAAAAAGAAGAAGATTGGCTGTTCAATTATAGTGCATACTACCAAAGGAATTAAAGATGTAACTTTAATCTCAGGAAAGCCTGCATTAGAAGAAAACAGATAGATGCAGTAGCCTAAGGCAATTCACAGAATCATCCCAGGAATAGTGGAAAAGAAAGATTATGCCCTTAACCAAGGTAAAGATGCCTTAACTCTGGCACTTCAATCTGTATGGAAAGAGATTGATTGCCTCCATGAACTCTTAGATAAAGAGCAAGTGGCCAAACCTGCACTACAAAGCGGTGTGTCCTCAACAATTGCTAAGTGTGTACTCCAGGAGAAAGAAAAGGATCAGTTGGAGAGGGACAGGGTGATCTTGTCAAGTAAATTGGAGAAGGCATGCGCTGATTCTGCCCGAGACCAGAGTTTCATTGATCAAGTTGGCACAGCACTGGAAAACTCTCAGAAGGAAGTTCACAGGCTAAATACAGAGCTTAAAGCCTCCCGGGAGGAGATCTGCTACTTTAAAACAGAGATAGGTGTCTCTCGGGAGCAGAGTTGCAACTTAAAAACAGAAATACATTCTATGAGAGAGTCCTTCGAAGAGTTAAATAGAAGGTTTGAAACTGTAAACCAAATGAGTAAGAACTTCTTTGCCCAAGGCAGTGAAGGAGATAAAAGACTCCATGAATTAGAAGAGGAGAAGAGACTATTGATAGAAGAAAAGTCAAGGATGCAATTAGCACTGGAAAAAGCAGAGTGACTTGGAAAAAGAAAAGGATCAGTTGGAGAGTGACAGGGTGATCTTGTCAAGTTGATCTTGTCAAGTAAGCTGGAGAAGGCCTACGCTGATTCTGCTGAGTACCAGAGTTTCATGGCTCAAGTTGGTGCACCGCTGGAAGCATCTCAGAAAGAAGTTCACAGGCTTAGTACAGAGCTGGAAGCCTCTAAGGAGAGGAGTTGCCACTTTAACACAGAACTATGTTCATTGAGAGAGATCTTTGAAGGGTTAAATAGAAGTTTTGAAACTGTAACCCAAGAGTGCAAGAATCTTTATGTCTGAGTCAGTGAAGGAGATAAAAAAAAACTCCATGAATTAGGAGGGGAGAAGAAATAATTGGCCCAGGAAAATTTAGATGTGCAGGCAGCACTGCAGAATGTAGAGAGAGTGCTGCAAGAAGAATGTGTCTCCTTTGAGCAGCGCACACAAGCAGAATATATGCTGCAGTGTGAGCTGCAAGAACTGCGTACAAGTCTGCAGGACGCCAAGGAGAAACAAGTGCTGCTTCTCCTAAGCATTCGAGTTCTGCAGGAAGAAAGTTTCCAGACTGCTAACAAAGTAAAGATGCTGCAAGAGCATTTGAATACCCAGTGTGTCCACAGAGAGCAGCATGAGGAGCTGAAGGCCACACTGAGCATAACCAGAGCTTAGCTGGAGGAGGAGTTTAGAGGCCAGGAAACCCTGTATGAGAGGGAGCACAAGACGGTCCAGAAACTGTAGCAAGAGTGAGAGGAGCAGATACACTGCTCCATCCCTAACAGTCAGTACACCCAGGAGAAAGAAACCTAGAAAAAGCAAGCTGCTGAGACCCTAGCAAAGGAATTGGCAGAGCTCCAAGACGTAATGACGGATGTGTGGAAGCAAGCTCAGAACGATCAAAGTGAAGAGATGAAGGCCCTGAGAGTAGATTTTCAGGATGCACTCAACCAGGTGTCTCTCGCCGTGGAGTGGAAATTGCAGCAAAGCATAGAAATGGAAGAGCTAAATCTGGCAGCTGAATACACATCCAGCAACTCACAGCACTGCAGACGCAGGTCGCTGAGCTCAAGATACAGCTCGCCAAAAATGAAGAGAGAGAGGAGGTGTCTGTCCATCCAGTTCATCCATGGACGGAGGTGTCCGTCCATCTAGTTGTTGGCCTGACACTGCGCTATGAGGTCAAAATGGCCAATGCCTGCAAATTTCTGGATCACACAGTCCGTGAGAAGGCCCGGCTGCAGCTGGAGCTGGACAAGGTCCAGGAGGAGTACCAGCAGGTCAGAAATAAAGAAAATGAAACCGATTTAAGCTTTGATCTAAGTCAGCTGGGAGATATGGAATTGCGACTCAACTCCAAAGAAGCTGAACTGGTAACTTCATTGAGTGGGAAAAGAAGTGCAGAAGGACAGCTTCAAGATCTAAAAACTCAAATAGCTGGTCTTAATTTCTCATTAAGTGATACCAAGAAAAGGCAGTCACAAAAAGAGACCACTGACTAATATGTAGAGTCTGATGCACCCGTTCCTGGTGCCTGTTCCTGGTGCCTGTGTTCCTGATGTCCATGTCCTGTTTTTAAATTGGACGCTCCCGTCCAGAGCTTCCTTGCAGCGCCCGATGTGCCGGTTGCTGGTCCCTGCGCTGTCGCAGTGGGGACACATGCCTTGCCATCAATAAACCACCGGAGGAGGGCCATCTCGAGTCTACTTTCCATGAAGGACATCCTGCTGCTGGAATCTCATCCGGAGGACCTCCCTGGACAGGGGGGTGCAATGTCAGGAAATAGCCCTGACATATATGTTCCTAGTTCTCTCTCTCCTCCCAGTTCCTTTCTTTGTCAACCGGGTGTGATGTTGTTTCTGTCTGCTCTGGGTTTTCCTCTGTCTGTCTCCTCTTGGTGTTCCTGTCCTCCTTCTCTGTCTGTCTTTATAGTTTCCTGTTAATATCATATGGGAGAAAAAAGAACCCAGTCTTCCAGCACTCAATCACAACAAATGTAGAATTGTAAATTTAAAATACTTTATTAATAACCAAGAATAAAAAATAGGGTGTTAAAACGTAATTAAATGGTGCATTTCAACAGCACTTGGCTGTATCCTTCATAACCCATCCGAGATTAGGTGGGTAGATATAGTAATAAGATCCCTTATAGATATTCGGGATCAAGGCGCTATATGTTATAGCTTCCTAAAAGGTATAGGAAATGGGTCTATGGGAGCTCACTAAGAGGGTAATCTCAGTATTAGTGTATCAGTGCATGTATTACGCACTCAGATGATATACTAATAATGTAAATGTTCTATGGCATAGCAAGCGAAAGGTCAGACCATATCTGCCCCTGCTTGAAATAGCGCTGCTTGCTTGATAATCTCTCTAGCGTTAATGGTGCTAGGTCTGTGGTGGAATCATATTGTGCCCACAAATGAAATAAAACGCAGGCTTATAAGCAAACAAAAGGTAAGGTATATGTTAGTTGGCATTAATCAGGTGTGTGATATGTTTACCAGAGACACCTTTACTGCAGAGAAATGATTGATGTAAACCACCATATGTACTACTGATAATGTCGTGGGGTTTATGGGTGTGCTCTTAATCCACAGAGCTCACCTATATTATCAGTAAGGTATAGGTGCATCAATCTTAAGCTTTTAAGTGCAATGTGATATCCAGTCGTACTTTAACCATTCTGTTTGAATCCACAGAAAAAGACCTTGCACACACTCATGGTCACTGTTCCCAGGGCTGAGTGATGTGGTGCATTTGAGGAGGCGGCTAATATTAAAGCAACCTCCACTGTGTTTGTGGTGGCTACAGCTGGTTCACCTAGGATCGCGCTGTGTTATTGTACCGCGGGATCCTATTACTTCAAGGGGTTTATCTTACTCGCTGGAAATGATCTTTTCTGGCGCTGAGGTGAGGTTGAGATGAGTGGATTTGTAATTTCTTCTGATGAGCTTTGACCTCAGGAAAAGGAGAAAAGAAAAAGACAAAACATGCAGGGGACATTGAATATGATAAAATGAATGATGGACAGGTGCCTAGGCACTATCCGCACTCTTGTGATTTGGAACTTAGTCCAACAGTTCCGTTCTTTGCTCCGCCTGGTCTAAAATTGAAAACCTACTCACCACAGGTAAGTAGTATATAAGCACTTGGTTTTGGTGGTCTTGGCCGTTGATCTCGCCGTTCGCCTGGTGATGTGGTCGTCTCTGCTGCCGGGGATCCGATTCAGTGTTCCTGTGAGCGCTGCTTACTGGAATACACACGATCCTCACGGCGTGATGATGTCACCCGTATTGGTCCTCGGCTACGGTGGCTCAGCGGTACCAGCAAACCTTCCAACGCGTTTCGAAAGTACAAATAATGTCTCTCTTCGTCAGGGACTATTATTTAATAGTGTATTTGCACAAGCGCTGATTACACACCTATCATTTTACCTATTAGGGTTTATCTTACTCACTTAAAGATAGGCAGGTCCTTGAGCATATCAGCGCTGATATAACCAAGATCAGCGCTGATATAGGGGACCATGCGACTCACAGGTAGACCGGCCCCCCCTATAAACTGGTATTAGGTATACATCTGTGATAAAGGGAAAGGGGGGTGGGGTGATCTTACAGTGATTCCATCCATCAGTAACCCCATATATACCCATTTTACTCCTCAGCTGACCCTGCTGGCATTTTGTCAGTGTACTCACCGGATATTGGCACACTAGCTTTTGAGCAGTTAATAGCTGCTATGTGTATTTATTAGCGTCATCAACCTGTGCTGACACAAATGTGCCCTGAAAGTTTAGAAACTATTATTCAGCAAAACACCATTTAAAAAATAATAATGGCATATACTGCTACGACACACTTTATTCGAGCAAATACCCAGTATGTACCTGGCAGATACCTGGAATGCGCCGCTCCTCACCTCTGACAAGCCCCGTTGCGTTTGCCTTCCCAGCCATGGTTCATGCCTGGCTGACGGGCGGCTGATCTGTTAAATGATAATGATTAGGATTTAATAGGATGCAATGCTTCGCGTGTCTACCAGATGGCATAAATTCATGAATTGTAATGCAGTATATATATATATATATATATACTGTGCAGTATTGCAGCCAGCGGGAATAAAATGCTTCAATCCCTGCCTGGAAAATAACGCAATGCACTCGGGCAGAAAACAGTCACAAACTTCAATACACCCGAGTATACCCGAATTCGTGGGACTAGCCGAGCTCGAATAAAGTGTGTCGCCAGTGTATGTTTTTTTAAGTACATTTGTGATAACTCAAGACACCAAACCTGGGGAAAGCCTGGCCATTACAAGGGAAGTTTCTGATGTTTCTGCTTTCTGTCTCTTCTACACATTCTGAAACTGCAAAGCAGTGTTAGGCTACGTCCATAGACACAGCAGCCGTGTGGAGGAGTGCGGACGCGGAGGGAAAGCGGGTTCTTTCCCTGGCCTTCATTCGCGCTCTGTCCGGGGGCGTGTCTATGGGCAGGCCAGTGACGTCACAGAGCTGGTTCGCCCTCATTGGGAAAACCGCTCGTGTGACCGCCCGATCGCACGAAAAATCAGTTTTGACTGATTTCACGCACATCGCGCGCCCCCTCCTGCTTGAGCACTCGCCCACACGCTGTATAGACACGATCACTGCCTTTAGGCAATCTGATCGCGCAGCGTGCGGACACGTCAGCGCGGTCTGCCCTTCTATGGACCCAGCCTTAAACGGACTGCCCTGCTCCTGTGGAGCACGAAAAAAACAACAATACTAATAGTGCTATTGATGTAGATCAAGTTGATGGAGAGACAAAGTCATGCTGCTAATGCAATGTGGGGAGCAACATGAGCCAAGTGACAGATTTTGTCTAATAATGATGTAGCCATGTCCCCTCTGGACCCTTTCCTCTTGCCTCCGCTGTAGCTGGGGAGAGCGTGTCTAGGCAGGGAGGTGCAGGGAGGTTGCACTGGGCGATCGGGTCACTGGGAAATTCGCAGTGCACCTGACAGCGGGGGCCGCCATATTGAATTGGCCATGCTTGCGCAGAAGCACTCGTGCATGCGCAGAAGATATTCCGAGTTGCAGGAGCTAGCGATTACACATAAAGCTCTGCAGGGGAACTACAATTCCCAGAGGTCTCAGGGGCTGCACAACACATGGGCAAGCACAGCCAATAGGGCTGCTAGAATCTCGGCAGGCAGAAGACGCATTTGGCGCATTCAGGAGACCACACCAGTGGGAAGAGGGCTCTGGATCCTGCAGGTAGTATATTCCCCCTTAGGCCCCAGCTAGGCCCCCGACTCAAAGTATCTTGTCGTTGCTGCAGGGAAGGCCTCTTAGATAGGGACGCTTCCCCATTGTACTGTCTAGTGTTAGGGACACAGTGAGGATGCCGCACGGTGAGTGTGGCCTGTGGTCTGGGACCAGACCATCTCCGTTGTAAGAGTCTGTATGGTGATTATTATACATGCCGGAATTCACCCCACATGGAGGTGGATGCCATCACAGACGACGTCGCTGGATCAGCAGATCCCTGTTGCTAAGTCGGCCACACCAAGTACTGGAGTATTCGGCAGGCACTTCCACTAAGTGCTCCAACACTCCATGGGATAGCGCTATCTCCTACACTTTGAGTGGGCCCTGACATTGGGGAAAAGGACATCAGGGTATTGGTGCCAAGCACCCTATGTACTTTGGGGGAAACTCACTGGATGTATCAGGTTGGGTCATTGTTATACTGTGGGGTACAGGGTACTATAGTCTGTGTAGTCTGTGTTCAGTAAAGGGTTTTGTTATGAGAAGGGGCTATGTGAGTAAAGTCCCTGACTGGCACTGAGTTTGAAGTAGGGAAACCTGGTTCAGTTCCCGGTGTCGGCACCTTGGGCAAGTCACTTTATCTCCCTGTGCCTCAGACACAAAAAAAACATAGATTGTAAGGTCTATGGGTCAGGGACGATGTCTGCAAAATGTCTCTGTAAAGTGCTACGTAAAACTATCAGCGCTATACAAGAACATGCTATTATTATTATATACCTGCTTGTGTGTATTATTGTTATTGTTCCTGTAAGGGGCCTATCCCACCATGTTGGGATCCCTTACTGGTGGAGGCGCTGCACCGAGATGAACCAGAATCACCCCAGTGGCAGAAGCTCAGGCCTCATGGTTGCCAACAGGTAATAGCAGAACTGGTAGTTCCTTCCCTGGTACGTGGGAACAAGGGCTACAATAATATGCCAGGTTCAAAAACAAAAAATATATATTTTCCAGTCTCGAACATATTCTATCCTGACCCAGAAAACAAATGTGTGGCTAGATGCAGCATACTGTATCTAAGTGCAGTTGTCAGCAGAGGCAGGAATCTCAATCTCCTTGAAACTTCGGTAATGCTTCACGACATGCAGATACATCATCCCTTTGATGATCTGTCAGATAAAAGAGTACCCAGCGGGTGCGATTTTAAGTTACTTTTCACCATATTTAGAATCCTCTATTAGAGCCAGACGCAATGTTTCTTTAGATGCTGGAGATGCAGTAATCTCCCAAAATTCCTGCTCATCTTCTTTGGAATGCTCTTCTCCTAATGTAGAAGCATTTTATTTTTCTCAGGACATAGAAAAAATACAAACAAACAAAAAAATCACCAACTATGTAAAAAGATCTCATGTGATTCAGGAATCCATTTTGTCTTAGTAGCTTCTGTTTATATAAACTGATAATTATAATTAGGACTTTGTAAGTTGGGTTGAAATTCCACATACAGTAGTTCTCATGTCTGGAATGTGATAGGAGTTAGACAGTTAAATCAGTTTGACAAAGGCATCTTTAGAAATAGGAATATTTGTAGGGTAATAAAATTGTTTTAAGATACAAAGAACAGTTAAATCAGTCTGGAATAAGAGAAGTTTGTCAGAACAGAGATTGATAGTATGAGTAGACACCTCACAAGAATGTCTGGAGATAAAAATATAGGAAAACAGCTAGAGACGAAAATATGTTTTGTTACTGTCTATTAATATTAATTGCTATGTATTATCTGGTTGATCGTGAGAAAGAGGTGTACAGTATTTGCCATGAATAGCAAGAAACGGTTTAAAGGTTTTGCTTAGACAAAGAGAGGACAGAACTTTGTAAACGTAAGGACCAATGACCAATTTAAAGAAAGATGGAGTGTCCAAAAAAAATATTTCAGGGTTCTAGGCTGCAAGCTTAAGGCAAGCACCTCCAACGTAGTATTTTCTGAAATACTACCGGTGCCATGCGCTACCCCAGGGAGAATAAGATTAGGGAGGTTAATGCATGGCTAAGAAACTGGTGTTGGAAGGATAGTTTTTTTTAGAGCACTGGGACTCCTTTTCTGAGAGGTGCTATCTTTATGGTAGGGATGGATTGCACCTCAAAGATCTTCTGTGTTATTTTCTGTCATCAAAGTGTCAGACACTTTGATGATATTAGAACCCGCGTTTCACTTGAGCACTAGGTTAATTGCTTAAATAACATCTGCTACACTGTTGCAATTATGCATCAGTGCAACTTCATTTCAGCCTACAGTATGTTCATTGACTGCCAGGGACATTTAATGCACGCAAACAGCCCCTAACTGGATTCCTTGATGAGACACGCTATTGTGAAATGCGCGGAGGTCACGAGGGGCTGCTCAATGCGCTCACCCATAGGCAGGGACAGAGGAACCAGGAAGCTCGGTTGGAGGAGAGATCAGCTGAGTGCTGGTGCAGTCCGGACATCAGCACCTGCCAATGCCACCCACTCTGCAGGTCATATTTAACATCTGTCCCCCCTCTGTAGATTTTTGTTGCATGTATTTGTTCTAGTTAGTACCTTATTTTAGTTTTTTTAGGCTGTACGTGTGGTCTCACTTGTTGAGCCAGTTTTATTCTTTAACGTCATCTTTGATTAAATGTTTGGTTTAGTTTCATATTGATTTTTATGATTATTGTTTAGGATTTTTTTGTGTTTTCTGTGTTTGGTTATTTTTTTTATTAATTAAACCAATTGTTTTGTCACTTTGGACCAGATATAAAAAATGTATATATTTTTCATTGATCCCCGGTGCGCTGTGTATACATTTTTTCTCATAATGATCAAAAATTATGTATACCTTGGGGATAGAAATTAGCAGTGGAGGCAAAAGTACAAAGACAATGGGGGCGATTCAGTGAGCTTTTGCGCCCGATTGAGAAATTTGTAATCCCACGATAAAAAATGAAGCCAGACGCGGGATTCACAAAGAAGTGAAGCGCATTTGAGTAGGTGCGGGCAAAAACCTGCCGAATCACGCAAGCTGTTTTTTACTCCTTGAGAAAGGGCTTCTAGAGCCTGAAACGTGTAGGAGGCTTTTTTCTGTTGTATTTTGTTTGTTTATTTGTTTTTTATGTAGTCCATTAAACTTTTTTAATCTTCCAACCCACTGGTGAACTGATGGTGCTTATTTCTGGGACTCTGCTGTTTCGTACCAATCCATTTTTTGTCCAAGCTGTTTTTTCCCCCTGCTATCATGATTAAAATTCTATAGTGCGATAGCTGATAGAAAAAAGAGCAGCCTGTAAGAGCTGCATGGAGATGCTGTGTCTCCATGCACAGCTCTTACAGGCGATTGTACAGTAAAAATATTCATTTTAATACTAGTGTACATATGCAGGGGGTCTCCTGAGTTGAACTGCATTGGTTTCGGCCTCGGGGACCCCCTACTTCATGAGACACAGGCAGAGTTATGGGGTGCCATTATCCCCTGTGCTTTTAAAGCTCCCGCGTCACGTGGGCGGGGAATTTAAATCATGCAGGGGATACCGGCACCCATAACAAGCCTGTATCGCAAGAAGTAGGGGTCCCCAAGGCTGAAACCTATGCGGTTTAGCTCAGGAAACCCCTGCTCATGTACTCTAGTATCAAAACACACATATCAATAAAAAATCATTAATTTCCGTAGCGGCTATCCGCTATGGTAATGAAGCTGTATTAATGTAAATTGTATTAATAGTGTGCGGGAGCAGGGGGTCTCTAGAGATGAACCGCATTGATTTCAGCCTCGGGGAACCCCTGCTTCCCGAGTTACAGGCCCAGATATGGGGTGCCGACATCTCCTCCAATATTTAAATGTCCTGTGTCATGTGACGCGGACGCTTTAAAAATGGCGGTGACACTGGCATCCGATGCCACATACTGGAGCCTGTAACTCGGGAAGCAGGGGGTCCCTGAGCCAGAAATCAAAGCAGTTCAGCTCAGGAGATCCCCTGCTCCCATACACCATTAAAAAAAAAATACATTAAAGCAGCTTCATTACTAGCCGCTAAGGAAATGAAGGGGTTAAGGCCCAATAGCACCTTTATTGGTGGCAATTGCCCCCCAATAAACTTTGCAATATCGGCTAACCTGTGCTTCCAAACACCCCTATAACCCCCTAACATACATTCTTTTTATTTTAAAGCATAGGAATGTTACTATAGGTCAGAGGGGGCCCCCGGGTGGTCCCTTCGGGTGTCCAGGGGCTCTGCGGATGTCCCCACAGGTGTCCCGGTGTCCCTGCTGCCTGCGGTACCAATCCTGTGATTTAAAAAAAAAAAAAAACGGGAACTAAATACCCTCCCCCCTTTTCCCCCCTAACATATACAATACAATAATGGGAAAAATTACTATTATCCAGATATGGATAATAGTGCATTTGCCCATTTCAAATAAAACATTATGCTGCAGAAATAAAATAAATAAAACTTGCAATCAGCCCTGCCAGGCTGCCACGATGATTGCTGTCTTCATACTCTTCACCGTCCATGCCCTCTGTTGCCACAAACAATAGAGTGCAATGAAAAAAAATCTAATGTCCCCTAACCCCTTAATCACCTTACTGGTTAGTAACCGCTATAGTAATTAAGGGGTTAACCCACACTCTATCACTTACCACCCAGAAGGTGTAACCACCCTCCCCAGGCAACTACCCCCACCCTTCACCCATTCATTGGTACAGTGGGTACATCATGCCCATGTAACCATGCTGTAAAATGGCTGCAGTCATCTCTCCTGCTGACAGTAAGGCCTGGTAAGTTATGGGCATGCCAGCAGTAATCATGGAGGTTTGCCTTCACACCCTGGTGAGGTGTCATATGTCCCATAGGAAGTGACAACATGCTGTGTGTCCACGGTTAGTGACATCAGAGATGTGCCTGTTCCTAGGATACATAAGGCACAGCACTGTTCCAAAAGTTAGTTGTTAGAGGAGGAGTTCCTGTTGCTGTGCTGCTCTGTTCAGTAAGAGGCACATGGAGGTCTGCAACATTGTTGCAGTAGTCTGATGCAGAGCTGTGAGTCTGGTAGCACAAAGCAGACAGAGAAAAGCTGTTGGTGGCTGATGTAAGAGCTATGAGACAAGGAGCAAGTCTGAGTGCAAGCTTGGGAGGAGACAGCTTATAAGACTGTGACCAGGGACCTGGCACAGGGACTATCTCCCTGAAGGGGAGATAGGGGAACCCACCAATTAAGGGAAGAGATACCTTTCAGAGGGAAGCAGCTGAACAATGGAGGGCTAAATACACCCCATTGTGGAGGGCAGCTTGCCCACCGTGCAATAAAGATGATGCTGATAACAGAAACCCTCGTGTGTAAGAGTGAAGTGATTGCACAGGGGGCCGCACCACAGAGGAGTTCCTCACCAGGACCATCCACAAGCTCACGCTGGGATCCTGATGACGTGGAGGCGCTGCACTGGATATAGATAGGACTCAGCACACTACCTCAGCTGCCTGTCTGGACGGTCATCCCCACACACCAACATGCGGGAGACTCAGGAGTCCTGTAGCCAACAGGTGCACCACCAGACACAATCACACTGTAATGGGGACTGGTTAGACCACAGGGGCCAATATGAGATTGGGTGCGTCAGGCCGGTTCAGAAAAAACGTTACACCCATATAATATGGGCCTGATTACAACTATAGCAAGAAATGGTGAAGGAATAAAAAAACAGGCCCAAATAAAACAACATTACATTGCAAAATGAACACTATACTAATGCCAATCAAACAATTGAATGGCGCAGGGGGTACATCATGCCCATATATTATGGGCATGATACACTATGTGTAACACGTAGCTCACCACAAACGAAGCACGACCGCGGTGCTGAGGTAGGGGATTGAATAACGCCGACCTACAGCCACGCGGGCGTGTCTAGGATGTAGAGTAGTCATTCAAGCCAGGTCAGGATTACAGATTGAAGAATGGTTAAAGTATTTGCCACGTTCAGGAGCGGAAAGTTGCGGATCATTGTAGTGCGTAGCCAGGTTTAGGAGTGGAGAGTATCGGAAAGTCGGGGTACGTAGCCAGGTTCAGGTTAGGAGAATATCGGATCATTGGAGTACTTAGCCAAGGTCAGGACTGGAGACAGGAGAATGGTCATACAAGCCAGGTCAGGAGTGGAGAGAAGTGGAGCCCAAGGTGCTAGCAGGGGTCAGGCAACAAGGGGTTAACAGGCAGATAAGGCAAGGCAAGGTCTTTGGGACAAGGATGTGGCAAGGCATGGCGTAACAATGACTATGCTCAGCAAGGAATGAGAGCAGACGGAAGGAATATATAGGAGACGCCTCCAATAGCCAGCCAGGGCGGAACTAGGAAGTAAGAGCTGATAGGCTGCTGGTGCACACAGGTGTGCCCTATGATGCAGCCTGTTCGGGGGTGAAGGTGGAACTGCTCGCGCACCGTCCTGTGCGTGTCACGGAGGCCAGGGGGCGGGGCTTGGAGCGTGTGTCACTCTCACACCGATTCTTGGGACAAGAGGGGGCGGGACTAGTCGCACACCGACCCACGCGCGTCATGGAGGTCAGGGGGCGTAGCCGAGAATGTGCGTCATTCCCACGGCGGTCCTGACTTTCCCAAGAGCGGGGGAGGGGCTTGACCTGCACGTCAGCAGGGAGGCTGGCCGAACGCACCCATCATGCGACAGAGATGGGGGCGGGACCCGAATCTGCGGGCGGGGGATCAGAACGCGCAAGGTCCGCATGTGCGTACTGGGACCACGAAACCGCGCATCCTGGGTATCCATCACGGAAGGCTTGTTGGGGTGAGGAGATGGTCTGCGACTGCCAGGATGGTGAATCCTCGCACTATGCCAGTCAATGGTCAGCCTAAAAAAACAGTCACAAACAAGATTCAATGCATTCAAAACAATCTCAAACTAAAAACAAATAAAGAAGTAAACCGAACAAAATTACCACCAATCAATTAATCCAATCCAAAATAAAGACCAGACTAAACAATTAAAACACCAAAAAAACATGAATAAATAAAACAAATATCTAAATAAACTGCATCATTCCAAATCAAAAGTAAAAAAATAATCCAAAATTAAAAAGCAAACACCAATCAAAAGCCAGAAATAAACAATTTAAAACACCACCAAAAATGCCTGAACACTACATCAATATGCAATATAAATAGCATACCAATTTAAAAACAAGGAATCCATATACATTTAAAATACATACAAGCAAGCATTTGCCAAAACAACCATCGCTTTTTACTGTATGTATGTACAGTATAGCCCTAAAGGGCCATACATAAATACATTTGGAATAAATGTGTAGGAAAAAATGCAATAACCAAAAAAATAAAATAAAAAAACCTGTAAAATAAAAAAACATACATTCAATTTTTTTCCTTACCTTTTAGATGTCTTCATCCTCTGATTTCCATTGTTACTGCAAGCTCTCAAACCAATCCACGATCCCAAACAGCATCGGGCCACGGGTAAAAAAAATCCAAAGTCGTTTTCTTCTTTTTTTTTCTTCATCTGTAAATTATAATCCAGTTTTGGCTCTTTTGAAGTAAAATATACAAAAGAAACAAATCTAATGTTGCTAAATAAATGTTGCTAAATAAACAGGTATGAGAGTAAATGGAAAAGAAGATGCAGATGGTTAGATTTTTAAAGTCAGAAGGGGCCTAGCAGAATTATAAGGAATGTTACAAAAGTGACAAAAGGGCAATCAAATTAGCAAAAATTGAAAATGAAAAAAAGATTGCAATAGAAATAAAGATTAACAATAAAAAGCAAAATATATTCTAATGTCCCCTAACCCCTTAATTACCTTAGCGGTTAATAACCGCTATAGTAATTAAGGGGTTAACCCACCCTTTGCCACTACCCACCCAAGAGGCATCATTTACCAATATACCAAGAAATGGTGATGGATTAAAAAAACCAGGACCAAATAAAAAACATTACATAGCCAAATCAAACACAGCACATATCAAAATAAAACACACCACATAGCAAAATAAAACACACCACATAGCAAAATAAAACACACCACATAGCAAAATAAATGGGACCATCTGAGGACCCACGGGAGACCCCTGCGAGGACAACCTAAGGGCCCCCAGACTCCCATGGGAACCACCCGAGGCCCCCAGACACGTGTTGGGTGTTTATATATGCCCCTTTCAGGTTCACATCACCCAGATACGTGGCCCTGGGCTGGCTATCCGCTAAGGTAATGAAGCGGTTTTAATAAGAACATTGAAGTAGGGGGTCTCCAGAGCTGAACCACATTAATTTCAGCCTCAGGGATCTCCTGTTTCCTGAGGTACAGGTCCCGGTGTGGGGTACCGGTATCCCGCCATGTTTAAATTCTCCCACATCACGTGACCAGGACATTTAAATACATAGGAGATACCAGAGATAAGAAAGTCAAACCGCGCTCTTGCTTCCTAACAGGATCTCGTAGTGGATCAACTCTTCCCTCTTGCAGCTGATGTGATGTGAAGGCACCCCTCCTCCACAGGTCCCGTCGCAGGATGGCTCCAAACGCGGGCAACAGCAGGGAATAAAACACAAAAGCGCACCGAGGGTCAAGATTTAATTAAAACATGTTAGTAGTAATAACAATAAAAACTTACATATAAGGGTAAGTACATCCAGTATTAAGGTGCAGAGGAAACAGTCCTGGTGGTGTCCTGGGCATAAAGAGATGGTGCAGAGGCTTACAAGGTAGACCCACGTGCTGGGGCTGCCTGGCTCAGCACCATATAGTTCTTACTTCCGGGTTGCAGCTTCTCGCAGGACCCGTGAATAGTAGCCCACTTCAAATGCCGGTTTCCCAGAGAAACTCACTCCGGCGTGCCGAAGGGTCTCTGGTTGTTGATGGGACAGCTGGGGGTAGGTACACCTGTGGGCTGACTTCTAGCTGCACCGTAGGGCTTTCGCAACGCGTTTCACACAGTGTTGTGCTTCATCAGGCGATATTTTGGACACCTACGTGGGGGCCTTTTAAACAGTAATACTGGGTTCCCAATAGGGTAGAGAATTAGCCAATAGGAGTACATGCATAATGTACATAATGGCCCCCAGACTCCCATGGGAACCACCCGAGGCCCCCAGACACGTGTTGGGTGTTTATATATGCCCCTTTCAGGTTCACATCACCCAGATACGTGGCCCTGGGCTGGCTATCCGCTAAGGTAATGAAGCGGTTTTAATAAGAACATTGAAGTAGGGGGTCTCCAGAGCTGAACCACATTAATTTCAGCCTCAGGGATCTCCTGTTTCCTGAGGTACAGGTCCCGGTGTGGGGTACCGGTATCCCGCCATGTTTAAATTCTCCCACATCACGTGACCAGGACATTTAAATACATAGGAGATACCAGGATCACATACGAGGGCCTGTAACTCCTGAAGCAAAAAGTCCCCGGGGCTGAAATTAATGCCGTTCAGCTCCAGAAACCCCTACTTCAATACTGTGTTATTAAAATTTACATTAAAACTTGCTTGATCACCTTTTTAGAGTGGTGCAGGGCGATGCAGTGTCTCCCTGTGCAGCTCTTCCAGACTGCTGGAGCGACATTTCGCTCGCTAAGCAAACACAATTTAGTGCGATTTTGAATTTTTTTTTACCAATCAATAAAAACTTGCGATTTTTCTTAGTGAATTCTGTTTTTACACCAATTTCATAGCGTGCGGTAGAAACACGCCAACCCAACCGGTAATGCACTGAACTTATCGAAGTTTAGTGAAAAGGTCCCTATAACTAGTATTTCTATTATTAGAAATGTTGATGTCATTATTTTACTTCACTTTTGTTATATAGTATATACAGAACTATATATTTATGCAATGGCAAGTAGAGACTGATTGCTGCTGTTGCTTGTCCTGCTGTCCCTGGAGTACAGAACTGGATATATTATCCCTGACTGTCCATGCCAAAAATTGTCATAGTTACAAGTAAATTGTTCTGGATGGTTAATTATTATTCTTTGGATTATTTTTCACAGGAATATCAATACAAATAATAATTATGTTATATATTCCAGTTAAAATACTACAATCACAGTAACATGGACGCCACCGCCCAGCACCCACTTCACTGAATGTCCACTCAATCACAACAAGTTAACAATGCAAAAACTATTATTACTGTAAGTAAATATTTTTCTTTCAAGCTAGAATAGTACAGCAGCAACATTAATGTTTTTTGCTCGAATTATTAATCCGTTGTGTGGATTGTTTGTAAAAGGCAATACAATTCCATAAAAGACAGATTGCCCTTTTTTAGACTGATCTGTGGAAATCCAAGGACCAAAGGAACCTGTAGATCTGGGACAGATAAAAATTTGCAAAAAAAATGTGTCCATCTCTACTATTATCCAAAGAGACAGAAAAAATAATAAATTAATTCAAAACCATAAAATTCTGTGACATCATCATGGGGCTGAAGAAATTAAAATGGAAGTGGGCCAGACATATTACAAAACGACTATCGGACTTAACGGTACTCGACTGGATTCCAAGGGATAGGAAAAGACCAAGAAGATAACCAAAAATAAGGGGAAGGTGAAATCAGAAAAAAATTGTTAGAACAGAGAGCCTTTCAGCCACAGTACCTTGAATTTATTTATTTATTTATAAAATATTTTACCAGGAAGTAATACATTGAGTTACCTCTCATTTTCAATTATGTCCTGGGCATAGAGTTAAGATGACAAATAGTATATGGTTGTAAATACAGTTACATAAGTGAACAGGGTATACATTATATACAAGACATAGCATGCACAGTTAGAGATAATATATATTATAGGCGTATGAAACAGTTACAGATCAGATTAAAATGTGAGAAAGCTTTAGTTTTGAAATAACTTAAACTGGTGGTGACTGTGAGAGTCTCTGGTAGATTGTTCCAGTTTTGGAGTGCACGGTAAGAGAAGGAGGAGCGTCCGGATAATTTGCTGAACCGTGGGACCATGAACAGTTTTTTGGAGTCAGATCTCAGATGATAAGTGCTGCATGTGGTAGGGGTGAGGAGTTTGTTCAGATAGATGGGTAGCTTGCCCAGAAAGTATTTGAAGGCAAGACAGGAAAGATGAACTTTGCGCCTAGACTCAAGTGATGACCAATCTAGTTATTTGAGCATTTCGCAGTGATGTGTGTTGTAGTTGCATTGGAGAACAAAACAGCATATTGAATTGTAGAGGGTGTCAAGTTTGCTAAGGTGTGTTTGGGGTGACGAGCCGTATACTATGTCCCCATAGTCGATGATTGGCATTAGCATCTGCTGTGCGATACGCTTTCTGACCAGCAGGAGGATTTGTTCCTTTAAAGTACACCTAGTTTGGCATAGGTTTTGGATATCAGGGTATCAATGTACATCCCGAATGTTAAATGGGAGTCAAACCATACAGATGCAGCGGCCGTTATTTTAAGGCATCATGGCACCGTTTTCGTGTGCGCTGCTGTAATCCACGTGACATGAACGCGGAAAATCGCCCCAGGCACACGTGTTTTTCGTGGTTGCTTTGTTTGAATTTTATGGATTGTGTGCAATTATATGCAATGAAATGAATGAATTGTAATGTGCAGTACTGTGCTACTGTGTCAATTTCAGGTGTTTAAAAGGCAGAACACTAAAATGCCATTTTATGCACTCGCCTGAAGGTGGTACGGTTAGAAGTAATCCCATGCCATGACATGGGTATTCAGAGGTATACACCACGTGATGCCTTAAAATAACGGGCGCTGCATCTGTAAGCCTAAGTATTTCAAACTAGTAATAGGAGTTATGTTGGTGTTAGCGTTGGTTCTGATCTGGAAGCTTTAAAATTTAGCCTTGGTCCCAAATACCATTGTTAAAGTCTTGTCAGTGTTTAAAAACATATCACTGGGGAAGTGTTAATCTAGCAGTGCATCGATGGGGGCTAAAGATGATGATGATAATGATGATGACATACATAAACACTCATGACAGAGTGATGGTGCAGAAAAAGCGCTAAAACACTGTTAGTGCTCACTAAATAATAAGTGACATATAACAAATCCAAACTAAATAGTGAAAGTGATTCAGATGAAAGTATATATAAAGTAATGCCAAATAGTGTGTATAATTCAATCAAATGTTGCAACTCCCTGCTCGAACCCTCTGGTAGGGACTTCACTGGTCCCCAGAATGTAGAAGTGTTTTTCTTGCAGCCCAGGGGGAGCATGCGGAAAAAGAACAACAAAAATCAACAATCTAAGTGCAGATGAAACAATATAAGTGAATAGTATCACAAGGAGTCTTGGATCATAAGTGTAGCCTACTTACAAGATGTAAGTGGTATATGGGCAACAATTGGTATCTTTAGTAGTGTGGTCTCCTGTGTCCAGGCATTGATGTACTCCACCCCAGATGTTCAGTGTGGTGATTAGATATAAAGACAAAAGGACATGTCCATGGTGCAGATCAATAGTACAAAGGTAGGTATTATATATACGTAATAAAAATGCGCACGTACAATAAAATACATTTAAATCAGCATTTATCACATATAAGTGAAGGGAGTGAGGATAAGATACCGCCGTGGCTCACCCCGCCGCCTCCATTCTGTGCGTTGTAACAGCTTTCCCGCATTCAGCTCTCTGCTGTGTGGTCACACACTGCACTGGCTGCAGCTCGATTCCCCTGCGGTCTCCAGAGCGTAACGTCACTTCCGGTGAGGCTTCTGGGATCAACGGATGCTCGGCGCAACTCCTCTCTTCCTCTCTTTCTCTGGGCGCCACTCCTCTATGCGTTTCACCACTAAGAGTGTATGGCTTCGTCAGGAGTATTCTTCTTAAATAGGCACCTAGTGGTTTTTAAAGTTATTTTTGAGAGGCCAGGCTTGGATGCCTTTTTTGAAACAAAGGGAAATGCACAAAAAAACAGGTTTTGAAGCAAAAACTGCGACAAGGTCCTAAACATACTGTATGCACAAAAGGAAATCGAATTGTCATAATAAACATAAAAAGACAGGAGACGGGTATCATTTATCACATCTAGTCTGCCAATTTTCACTTCTAACAGTAAAGCCTTTGATCACTGTCATTTTCTATAGACACGTTCCCTTGTTATTATTTCTTCATTTCTTCATGTTACTTGGCTCTTACACTACTTGGTTGTGAGATTAGTATATGTTGAAGATAGAGGAAGCACACAAGAGACTTTAAGTTGCGTACAAAGACCTGCTGTATTCAATACCTCATAGCAAGTACAGTATCTATCGTGACGTTTCACTGTCCTTTCCTCAGACCATACACCGTTGTGCAGGGTTGTCCTGACACGGCACTTTATATACTTGCTCCGATGTATTGAAGACAGCAGAAATCTTTGCATTCAACTTAAAGTCTCGTGTGTGCTTCCTCTATCTTCAACATTTACTACACTTTTGTTGAATCCAGCTTTCAGATGCCGAGGTTGACAGAGGGCGAACACCAAGAAGGAAAAACATATATAACATACATCTTTATTAGTAGTAGTGTGCCACTTGTATATACCTCCTTTTTTGTTGTGAGATTGAGATTTTTTTTGCAATAATTAACCTTTTCAGGGTATAAATATTTTCTCAAATGGTCCATGAGGCCACCACCTCCATCTTCAACACATGAACACCTGGAAACGTTATGTACTTTATTTATATAACTGATTTGTTAAATTATTTTTTTATGTCAACCTTTTTCCATTTAGTTTTGGTCTTGATACTTGTTAGCAATAATTATTGTCCTTCTAGAAATAGGTCCCTCAGAACTAAACAGGAGCGAAAGTGCGCAATACACAATGGTGAGATTAAAATTTAATTTAATAGTACAAAAGGTAAGTACAAGTGAACTCACATACTGTATAAATAAAAGCATATCCAGCATCCGTCTCTTGCGTTCTTGGTCCTTAGAGTATCTCCCTGCTGCTGAGTCCGGTCGCAGAGCTGGTATCGGAGCCGTCACGCAGGAACTACGGGAGCCTTCCATTGCCAAACACAGCACAACTCCACCAACACAGAACAACGTGTTTCGCGATTTGTATCGCTTCCTCAGGTCCTGGAACGCAAAAGACAGATACCGGATGTGCTTTTATTTATATGTAAATTCACCTTTTGTACTAATAAATTACATTTTAATATCACCATTGTGCATTGCGCACTTTCACACCTGTCTGGTATCATTGTGGCGAGAGACTGACGAGAGCAACCCAGAGACGGCACACCAGCTGTCTGAGGACCAAGAACTCTTGCTGTGAGCCAACTTACACTTGCCCGTGTGAGTTAAGCTGTTCTCAGCTTTATATTACGTTAGCCATCCCTAGTCTTTTCCCTATGTATGTTATGTGTGACTAATATGAACATATTTAAGTGGCACTACTAATCCTGTTTTGCCCACCACTCTTCGCTCACCACTCTTCCACCACGACTGACTTCTGATTGGACAAGGAAGGATCCTCTATAGGTTGAGCAGCAACTAGTGGACAATTACTAAGGGCCAGTGTTTTATTGTTTTCCCTTTTTTGGTTTTATTATCACCTCCAGATAGTATGAGGTATTATTTCTAGGGGAGAGCCATAATTTCTCTTTTCCCTCAGAACTAAACACTGTACTCTAGAAAATAGAAATCATAAAAAGAGGTTTTACCATTTAGGTTTTACAGAATGCATGCAGCAATTTGCCATTTTAGAAACAGTAAAAGGAAAAAAGAAAAGTGTTTGCTTCAAATAATGTACATAACAGTGTATCAAATAAAACAACACCTCTACAAATAATACATGCAGTAATCTGCTACTGTAAACAATGAAGGTGTAAAAAAAATACAGTACAATGTAATGTGATGTTATATGATTAAGTACAAATCTGTGAAGCAGTGTAGAAAATATGAAAATTGAAAAAATATAATCAATGCTAATGATGATTATGGATTAAAATATGTAATGCAAAAAAAGTGTATGGGGGCTATGCACTAAGCAGTGAGTTTTTGCGCTGGCCTGAAAAATAATAAAACGTCCGCTAAAAAGTGAAGCTGGAGGCGCGATTCACTATGGATTTCAGCGCACTCGGGATCGGACGTGCTCAAATCTGTCGATCGTGCATGTTTACCCCCCTGTTATCATGCTTAAAGTTCAAGTACGATAACTGATAGAAAAAAAAAAGCCTCCTGTAACATTTGCATGGTGATTCTGCATCTCCATGCACGGCTGTTACAAGCGATCATGCATTAAGAAAATACATTTTAATAATAGTGTACACGAGCAGGGGGTCTCCGGAGCTGAACTGCATTGATTTCAGGTTCGGGGACACCCTACTTCATGAGATACAGGCCCCATTATGGGGTGCCGATATCCCCTGCACTTTTAAAACTTCCGCGTCACGTGACCGGGACATTTAAATTCTAACGGGGCCTGTATCTCCTGAAGTAGGGGGTCCCCGAGGCTGAAACCAATGGGGTTCAGCTCTGGAGACCCCCTACACATGTACACTACTGTCAAAACACACACAACAATAAACAATATTTCATTACCGTAGCGGATAGCCGCTATGGTAATGAAGCTGCATTAATGTAAATTTTAATAATAGTGTGCGGGAGCAGAGGGTCACCTGGGCTGAACCGCTTTGATTTCTGGCTCAGAGACACCCTGCTTCCCGAGTTAAGTCCCCGGTATGGGGCATCGGTGCCAGTGTCGGCGCCATCTTTATAGCGTCCAAGACGCGACGTGACACTATAAAGATGGTGGCGACACTGGCATCCGATGCCCCAAACCGGGGCCTGTAACTCAGGAAGCAGCGGATCCCTGAAGCAGAAATCAATGCGGTTCAGCTCAGGGGATCCTCTGCTCCCGCACACTATTATTAAAAATACATTAAAGCAGCTTTATTATCTTAGCGACTATCCGCTAAGGCAATGAAGGGGTTAATGCACAATAGCATGTTTATTGGGGACAATTGCCCCCAATAAACATTGCAATATACAACACACATCCCCCCCGCCCCTAACACATACACTACAGTAACAGGCAAAATAACTATTATCTACATATGGATAATAATGCATTTGCCCATTTACAAGACATGAATCACTATAAATACAGTAAATACATATTGCACTTGCCTTTTCCATGCACCCACAATTAAGGCCGTCTTCATCCTCATCCTGCCCATGTCCCCTCCGGGGCTGCAAAACATACAGAAGAATATAAATAGCCAATGTAATGTCCCCTAACCCCTTAATTACATTAGCGTTTAATAACCGCTGTAGTAATTAAGGGGTGAACTTACCCTGGCCCGATACCAACCCTTCAACCATTAATTTGTATAGTGGGTATAATGTATTATATATATATATAATTATAATTATAATTATATATATATATATATATATATATATATATATATATATATATATAAAATTATAATTATATATATATATATATATATATATATATATATATAATTATAATTATATATATATATATATATATGTATATAAGAAGAAAAAAAACAAGAAAACAACAGGCGCACTCATAGTGTAGTAGGTAGAAAAATTTATATGGGACTGGTAAGTAGAAAAATGCGCACTCACAAACGTGACAGGAACATAAGCAGATATGAGTAATACTCAATCGCCAATGGTAACAGGATAATAGCAGATCGGGCATCCTGGAACTCCACCATGTGCTGCTGGTCTCAATAACGCGTCGCTTCTGTGTACCAAGTGCCGATTACTTCTTCACTCCAACTAGAATCTCGCGAGAGTTGTGACGTCAGCAGGAGCTCCTAGACAATCTCCGACTCCTCTCTGTTGGCGAACACTACATATATTCTGCTCCAAATGTGGTCCTAATGTCCGTGAGCTATTATATGCGCATGAAATATCATATAAAATTATCCAAAACACCCTATGCGTTTCGTCCTTAAGACTTCGTCAAGGGGTATAAAAACATAATTTATATATGTGATGACCAATCATAGCTAGACTTCACTAATTGTATAATTGACAACATACAGGTAGTATTAACTGCTTTCACTGCTGGTATTAAAGCAACTGAAGGAATAAAATAATAATAAAATACAAATATAAAGAGTGAAAATAATAATAATACATATAATATAAATATAAACAAAATTCATCAGCTAGAGAGAAATAACCAATCTAAATATGCATACAAGTAAATAAATATAAATATATATTTATATATTGAAGGATTGAAATGCGCAAAAGGAGTCATACTGTATATATTAACACAAAGAGAATATAATAAAAATTAAAATTAAATCCAAGAGGTAAAAGGGAATCAGAGGGACCAATAAACTATATAAAATCATCAACCAATAATAACACTATACAATATAAAAATGATATACCATAATCACAAAATCATTTAAACAAAAAACACATATATATATAAATATATATTATATTTGTTCTGAGTGTACTTGAGTGCTGAGTTCGGATGCTTTTCTTTTTCTTTTCATTGTTATATATATATATATATATACATACATACATACACATACATATCTAAATAATATATAACAAAGGAGAACAAGAAACAGAGCACAGACGAAGAGACCAATGGTGGCATAATGCTAGATGGCAAATTTAATACCGGAGGGAACAAGAAAACCTGTTCAACCCAGACCTCCAGAGAAACCTTATATATAGTGAATATAATATCAATATGTGAGTTTGAGAAAAATATATAAATGTGTCAAATAAACAAATGTTATATTACACCAGACCAGTACTAACCAAATGACAGGTCTCAATCTAAAGGGAACAAGAAAACTCGTTTAAACCAGACCTCCAGAGAGACCCGCCATTAATATAGGACAGAAAATCACACCACTGTGCTAATATCAATGGTGTCATTAAGGCCATTGGGATGTAGTGTCCCCAAAACATAAACCCAATAGCTTTCTCTAACACAAAGCTGTTTAAATCTGTCACCCCCCTTGTAGGAGGGCGAAATATGTTCTATGCCCATAATGGACAATGAGCAAGGGTTCTTAGCATGAATGTTTGTATAATGACGTGATAAACTGTGTAGTGGGTAACCATGTAAGACATTTCTTCGGTGCTCAAGAAATCTAGTACTCAAGTACATATTGGAGGCCGCACTGACAAGATATAAGGTATACCACATACACACTGAAACAGTTAATGTGGCTCTTTACCTCATAGGAAGTCCCATTACTATGTGATGTGAATCTATGACTTTTATTTATGTGCCTACACGTTATACATCGGCTTCTCCCACATGAGAAGTTGCCCTTAGGTAGTGGATTCTTAGATCTATCTGAATGAATATTCTGTGGGGACTTCAATTTACTAGGAGCTATAATTGTTTTTAAGCTCCTTGCCTTTTTTTAAATGATTGGGGCTTGTGTAGGAACCAAGGATCCAATGATACGATCATTCTGAATGATACTCCAATGTTTATTAAATACTTGCTTAATTTGTGATGATAATTGACTATATTGGGTAATAAATTTAGGGGCAGACTGAGCAATAGTATGTACAGAACTAGTATTCCTATTCAATTCAAACTTGGCCCTGGACTTTTCTAACAAGGACACCCTATCAATATGACTGGCTTCAAGAAATGCCCTTTTTACCACATCCTTGTCATAACCCATGTCATGAAACTTGTGTATCAGGATCTCACCCTGAGCACAGAAATCAGTGTCCAGAGATAAATTGTGTCGAATCGTGAAGAACTGGCTTTTTGGCACATTATTTAGCCATTTTTTGTAGTGGTTACTACTATACTGTAAGTAGCTGTTAGTGGACACAGGTTTAAAATGTGTCTTACTTTTAATGCTCATATCTGTTTTATCAATGAATAGTTCAAGGTTGAGGAATACCACACTGTCTGGATGTATATGATAGGTGAACTGTAAACCCATATCATTATGATTAAATGAGTCCAGAATGTCTTCCAGTTGGTTTCTATAACCATCCCAAATCAAAATGATGTCATCAATGAAACTGCCATAGAAAAACAGACCCACCACCAGCCGTGCGTCCCCCCAAACATGAAGGTTCTCCCACAACCCCATGAAGAGGTTGGCATAGCTGGGGGAGAATCTGGTTCCCATGGCCGTTCCCCATGTTTGTAAGTAATAGGTGCCATTAAACAAAAAGTAATTGTGAGGCAATATAAACTTAATACATGCCAAAATAAACTCTCTTTGTGATGTGTGTAACAGTGAATCTAATTGTAAAAAGTGATCTACAGCACCCAACCCTTTATTGTGATCTAAACACGTTTAAAGTGAACAAACATCACACGTGACCCATCAAAAAGTGTCCTTCGAGGTAATATCTGAGGTGGAGCCAATGACATGCAACGTGTCTCTAACATGAGATCTCAATTGAGAGACATAAGGTTGTTAAAAATAGTCCACATATTGGGACGCGTTGGATGTCATCGACCCCACCCTAGATATAATAGGTTGACCTGGAGGATGGGAAGTGTCTTTGTGCAATTTGGGCAAATGATAAAAAACAGGTGTTCTATTGTGTTTTATAAATAAAAAAGTGCTCTCTGCTTTTGTGATAATCCCATTTTTAAGTGCATCTTGAATCAAATCATAGAATTCCAACTGAAAGTCCATAACTGGATCTTTATCCAGCACACAGTATGATACATTATCCTGCAGGAGACGATCTGCCTCAGAGATGCAATCACATCTATCCTGCAGGACAATTGCTCCTCCCTTGTCAACTTGCCTTACAATTAGGTCAGCATCATCTCTAATATCTTTAAGTGCCAGTTCTTCATCTCTACTGAGATTTCTGTGAGTCGGGTTGGTGTGTGTTTGACACAGTTGTTCAAGATCCTTAAGTACTACAGTATAAAATGTGCCAATGAAATTTCCCTTAGATTGATAGGGGAAATAGGTCGATTTTGGTTGTAAGGGTGATTGTTTAAAGTCCAGGGCCAAATCGGAATCACAAACGGAATGTGTGGTAAAATTTACTTGTGAATCCATCATATCTGAATGAACCGTCAATTCCAGAGTTGGCTCACCTTCCAAATCTATGTCCCTGCCACTAGATGGTCCCAATAGATCATTAGAAAAGGATTGTATTTGAGTGCTAGTCAAACCCTTTTCTAAATCTCTTGGTTCAGCAAGAAGTGTAGTAAATGCACTAATACATTCTTGTTCTTGAGAGTTAGTATCCAGTGTGTTAGGTCTCCCTTTGTCCTTCATAGAAAAGTGTCTCATTAAAGTGAGTTTCCTTATATATATATATTAAGATCTACAAATAGATCAAACTGATTAGGTAGACTATTCCGTGAAAATGAAAGTCCCTTTGATAGTAAAGATAAATGGTATGGTGTAAGGACATGTGATGAGAAATTATACAGTATATGCCATACTTAACCGTCGCGGCCACCATTAGTCCCTTCTCTTTCTGACTCGGTCTCTGCTTTCCTCCTCTGATCCCTCTGAATATCTTTTTCTCCTCTGGGAACTTTGTGATGGTTATTTTTGTTGTTTGTCCCACAGGGAGTACTGTTTCCCCTTTTCTTTGGGGTTGTGGTGTGAACTTCTCTCTAAAAAAGAAGAAGACGAGGATGTAGTGGTTTTAACAGGTGAAAAATTAACCAATTATAAATTACCTTTAGTCTTTGATTTGGATTTAGCTCCTTTAGCACCCTCTGTATTTTGCTCAGTGGATATAATATCCTCCTGTTGATCTTGTAATACAGAATATCTGTTCGAACCTGAGCACCCTGCAGATGGAACTGAATGATCTCTAGAAGGGGCTTTTGTTTTATCTTTTTGGACTTCATTCTTTTTAATGTTATTCTTATGTTCATGGAACTTGGATCTATTACGATGATAGTCCTTACTATAGCCCCTATATTTATGATGTCCTTTATTTATTTGACACATTTATATATTTTTCTCAAACTCACATATTGATATTATATTCACTATACATAAGGTTTCTCTGGAGGTCTGGGTTGAACAGGTTTTCTTGTTCCTTCCGGAGTTAACAATATTAAATTTGCCATCTAGCATTATGCCACCATTGGTCTCTTCGTCCGTGCTCTGTTTCTTGTTCTCCTTTGTTATATATTATTTAGATATGTATGTATATATATAACAATGAAAAGAAAAAGAAAAGCGTCCGAACTCAGCACTCAAGTATACTCAGAACAAATATCAAAGAAAATTATGATTTATTTAACAGCACAAATAATCAAACATAAAATACAAAAAATATTAAAACAAACCCTGACATCCTCCTGTGATAGAATATGTATTAGACAGGGGAAATCCCCTATGAAGATACTGATGGACCCCTAATACCCAAGGCAAGGGGAAAAAAAGCCTATAAGCACAAAATATATGTAGAACAAGGGGTTAACAATAACCCCTTGAACCTACAAGGCCGGCCTCACCCCTAGTAAATATAAAACCACACAGCAAGCATAGATAACACATGTACCATATTGCCTAATACATGCTGATGTCAAATACATATATTATATACATACACAGTAAATGCAGTTGGTATAATCAAGGCAAACCAGGCACAGTACGAAAAAGAGACTGTTAGTATGGGATCAACAATGGTTAACAGTTCACATCAGTTACCATAGACCATGAGACCATCCATGCCACACTGTGGTAGTAAAATGTCCAAAGGGTAAAGATCTTCCAATTGAGGGGTCCATCCGCAGGGGAGTCAGGGAAAAACAAATGCCCTAACACGTGTTTCACCCTCACTTCATCAGGGGTCTTAAAATAATGCATGCTACCAAGGATTTAAATAGCACACTGATTATAATGCCATCCAGCCTGCAGCTGTGCAAAGGTGGAAGAGTGCCTGCATGGCTCAAAAAGCACACCAGAGGGGTCCATCAGTATCTTCATAGGGGATTTCCCCTGTCTAATACTTATTCTATCACAGGAGGATGTCAGGGTTTGTTTTAATATTTTTTGTATTTTATGTTTGATTATTTGTGCTGTTAAATAAATCATAAATTTCTTTGATATTTGTTCTGAGTATACTTGATTGCTGAGTTGGGACACTTTTGTTTTTCTTTTCATTGTTATATTATTTCTAGTCCCTAGCGCAGTTAGTGGTTATTATATTACTAATTTAAGTACTCATTATTTGCTTAATCTGTTGCAGGCAGTTTGTCTTATTGTAAAAAGTATATATATATATATATATATATATATATATATATATATATATATATATATATATATATATGTGTGTGTGTGTGTTTTTTGTTTAAATGATTTTGTGATTATGGTATATAATTTTTATATTGTATAGTGTTATTATTGGTTGATGATTTTATATAGTTTATTGGTCCCTCTGATTCCCTTTTACATCTGGGATTTAATTTTTATTTAATTATATTCTCTTTATGTTAATATATATGACTCATTATGCGCATTTCAATCCTTCAATATATAAATATATATTTATATTTATTTACTTGTATGCATATTTAGATTGGTTATTTCTCTCTAGCTGATGAATTTTGTTTATATTTATATTATATGTATTATTATTATTTTCACTCTTAATATTTGTATTTTATTATTATTTTATTCCTTCAGTTGCTTTAATACCAGCAGTGAAAGCAGTTAATACTACCTGTATGTTGTCAATTATACAATTAGTGAAGTCTAGCTATGATTGGTCATCACATATATAAATTATGTTTTTATACCCCTTGACGAAGTCTTAAGGACGAAACGCGTAGGGTGTTTTGGATCATTTTATGTGACATTTCATGCGCATATAATAGCTCACGGACATTAGGTCCACATTTGGAGCAGAATATACAGGTAAACCCCGTTATAACGCACCTCGCTATACCGCGATTCGGTTATAACACGGTTTTCCCGTGGCTCCCGTTTAAAAAAAAAAAATTAAATTTTTTTTTTAAATATTTTTTTTTGCACACTGCACACACTCACTGCACACACACTGATCATTGCTCACACTGCACACACTGCACACACACTGCACACACTGCACACACACTGCTCATTGCTCACACTGCTCATTGCTCACACTGCACATTGCTCACATTGCACACACACTGATCATTGCTCACACTGCACACACTGCACACACACTGCACACACTGCACACACACTGCTCATTGCTCACACTGCTCATTGCTCACACTGCACATTGCTCACATTGCACACACACTGCACACACACTGCACACACACTGCACACACACTGCACATACACTGCACACACACTGCACACACACTGCACACTGCACACACACTGCTCATTGCTCACTGCACACACTGACACACTGCTCATTGCTCACACTGACACACTGCTCATTGCTCACACTGACACACTGCTCATTGCTCACACTGCACACTGCACACACACTGTTCACACTGACACACACTGCTCATTGCACACACTGACACACTGCACATTGCTCACATTGCACACACACTGCACACACACTGCACATCCACTGCACACACACTGCACATTGCTCACACTGCACACACTGACACACTGCTCATTGCTCACACTGACACACTGCTCATTGCTCACACTGCACACTGCACACTGCACACACACTGCTCACACTGACACACACTGCTCATTGCACACACTGACACACTGCTCATTGCTCACACCGCACACACACACACACACACACACACACACACACACACACACACACACACACACACACACACACACACACACACACACACACACACACTGAATAAGCCTTACCTTGGGGATGATTGGTGAGGCATGTGGCTACAGGGGGGGGGGTGCTGCGTGCCGCTGGGGGTGGTGCTGCGGTGGAGGGGGGTGATGGCTGCGGGGGCCCCCGATGCTGCGGGGCTGGTGGGATGGCCCGGTGCAGCGCGGGGGGGCAGGTAGGTGGGGGTAGGTTGGCAGTACGGCCCGGGGCGGGGGTGGGACGTCATTGGGGCGTGGGGGGGTGGCGGGGCCCTGCGATGCGGTGGAGTGGCAGGACGACCCTGCGCTACGGCGGGGCGAGGGGGCCCGGTCCTGCGAGGGGGAGGGTGGTGACGGTGCTGGGGGGGTTGGTGCTGCAGGGGTCCAGGCGGCTGATCACCTGTTCCCCGGGCCTCCCTCTCGCGCCGGAGCTGATGACTTCCGGCAGTTTTTTTTTCTTCTGTTCCCCGGGCCTCCCTCTCGCGGGAAGGGGCTGGGAGGGAGAGGGAGGGGGCTGGGAGGGAGAGGGAGGAGGCATGTGGCCCGCATGTATGGCTTCCGGACACCTCTTCCTTCCTTCCCTCCTCACTCCCTCCCGAACAAGCACGCGGCGGCCATTTTTTTTTTTAATTAGCGCGACCCCGTTATTAACGCGGTGGTCTCGGGGTGGACCCCGAGGACCGCGTTATAATGGGGTTTACCTGTATGTAGTGTTCGCCAACAGAGAGGAGTCGGAGACTGTCTAGTAGCTCCCGCTGATGTCACAACTCTCGCGAGATTCTAGTTGGAGTGAAGAAGTAATCGGCACTTGGTACACAGAAGCAACGCATTATTGAGACCAGCAGCACATGGTGGAGTTCCAGGATGCCCGATCTGCTATTATCCTGTTATCATTGGCGATTGAGTATTACTCATATCTGCTTATGTTCCTGTCACGTTTGTGAGTGCGCATTTTTATACTTACCAGTCCCATATACATTTTTCTACCTACTACACTATGAGTGCGCCTGTTGTTTTCTTGTTTTTTTCTTAGATATCCATGAGGGATTTGATGGTCCCTTTTTCAGGCTGCAGAGACTCTGAAGGACAGTGTTTTTGGGATTTGACATTCACTTGCATTGTATATTTTTCATATAAAATTTTTGTTTTTATTTTTATTTTTCATATTTAATTTGTTATTGTTATATTCTTTTAATGCATGGTTAATGCTCTCTATACATGTTAGTTACAATACTTTCTTAGCTTTGCCATTTCTGTGTCAGTAGGATTTTTGAAGGCACTAATAATATTTATTTTTCTTGTGTATATATATATACAGTGTTCGACAAATCACCCAAAAATCTACTTGCCCAACCAAATAATCTACTCGCCACCTAGTCCCGCCCCCAACCCCGCCCCTAGTACCGCCCCAACCCCGAGCCCTAGTCCCGCCTCCAACCCCGCTTTAAAATAAAATATATAAATAAAATACATTTAATAAATTCCTTGTCAGAACAACTTTTGTTTTTGACATAAATGTATTTATTGTATTACATTATACTACAATTAGTCCTTGTTACGTGTGTGTGTGTGTGTGTGTGTGTGTGTGTGTGTGTGTGTGTGTGTGTGTGTGTGTGTGTGTGTGTGTGTGTGTGTGTGTGTGTGTGTGTGTGTGTGTGTGTGTGTAAATGTCGGATCTAGAAATAAAAGCCAGGTGTGAATGACTAGTTTCCTGAACCCCATAACCAGTGTCTGGACATCCCCGCTTCACAATATGTAAAGCAGCAATCCCGCCTGGGATCTTACTGATCTGCAGTCCCTCAATGTCCAGGTACCCTCATTCCCGCAATGTTATACATTGGAGGGGAGGTGTTCCTTACCTGTCTTCTGGGTTAGGGGGGGTTCCGATGTCTTCCGTGTGAAGCTTGAGTCATATCTGGAAGAAAGCAGTATAGATTATTTCGGTGTAGTATAGGGCAGTTAAGATATATAGGGTAAATAAGATATCCAGATCCAGAGTGTGAGAGAGTGTGGGTGACA
>NC_134487.1:75841401-75951401 GCF_040206685.1 Ascaphus truei | reverse complement strand
TCACACTATGATCCCATGCTTGTTAGCCTGCATAGTTTAACCCCCCACCCCTTTACAACTTCTTTCACTGCAGCCTCTCCCAAAACTGACTGCACAGTACACTGAAACCCTGAATTGACCCTAGCATTGCAATGCAGCAAAACACTTGAAAAGGTACAGGCCCACCCCTGCTGTTTAGTCTGCACACACTCACTCTGCTCACAACAGCTCCTTGCAGCACTGCCTACCTCTGGCACCATGAACCTGCTATGTCTTCTAACTTTTTTCTTTCTCCTGGCCTCATGGAGATGTTACTCCCTCTATCCACTACAAACTACTCCATCCTGGCCCACACCCAACATCACCATACACCCTGGACTACTCAAAAGCCTTGCACTATCTACTGAATGTTGGTGGAGAACTCTAAAAACCAGCACACCAACCACTGCTCACTCTAATGGAAAACACCACAAATTTACAACTTGCAAACAACTACCCAAATTTCTACTCATACTATTACTCTCTCTAGCAGGTGATGTTGAAACTAACCCAGGTCCTCCCATTTCAGCTCTGTCCCATGCCCCTGAGAATTCCACCTTTAAATTCCAAAAAGGGCTATCTGTCGCCCATATAAACATCCGGAGCCTGCTGCCCAAACTGGATGAACTAAGGGCATGGTGCCTTATGCATAAACCCAAAGCCATCGTTCTTACAGTAACATGGCTATCCTCTAAAACCCCTGATGCAAATATCGCCATTCAGGGATACTCCATTTTTAGGAGAGATAGGTCAAAGAGAGGAGGAGGGGTGTTATTTTATATTGCAGACACCTTACAATTTACACTGTTACATTGCCCACCAAGTCCACCCTCTTTTGAAACTCTAGTTGGCAAAATCTGCCTCCCCTTTTCTAAGCCCATCTTGCTTGCTGGCATCTACCGCCACCCTAAAGCCCCTCTACAATCCTTGACTGATATCACCCAATTTTTTGCCTCCATTTCCTCTCTGAATGAGAAGAGTGAGCTGCTAGTTCTAGGGGATTTCAACTTCAATTGGCTTGACCCTAAAAACCACAAAATCCAGATACAACTCAAGTCACTTAACCTATCGCAACTCATTTCCCAACCCACACGAATAAACCTGAAGTCGCATAACCATTCCTTGCTAGACTGGATTCTCTCCTCAAACCCCAGCAGAATCCAATCCTCTGGCATCCTTCCTGATATTTTCAGTGACCATGCAATAGTGTACTGTGTAAGGAAAATTAAACCGCCCCATTCAAGCCCTAAAGTTCTCCTCACTAGAACATTTAAAAACTTTAACCCACAACAGTTTCTGGATGACCTTACCAACTGCCCATGGCACAGAATCGATTTAATTCCCGACCCTGATTCTGCGCTCGACTATTTCCAATCCGAGTTCTTAAAACTCTGCGATACCCATGCTCCACTACGCAAAATAAGGGTACGGGGGGCCCACCTTCCATGGGTTACACCTGACCTTATAGCACTCTACCAGTTCAGGGATGCCTTGTGGAAAAGCTACAAAGTAACTGGCACTACCAAGGATCTCAATCACTACAGATGCCTGCGGAACGTGTGCACAAGGCAAACAAGGTATGCAAAAGCACAATATTACTCTGACAATCTCCACCAAAATACATCAAACCCAGCTAACTTCTGGAAGGTTATCAACAATATATTCCAGGCTCCTAACCATCAACAACCAAGTAATATCACTAAGGGGGATATTACTCTGACAAACCCCACTGACATTGCAAATGCATTCAATGATTACTTTGTGGGGTGTGCCACTAACTTATTAGCGAAACGCAGCACAAACCCCAAACTTGAATCTCATCCTGGGAGTACCCCTATAGTCCCACCCCCTCCGAACACTGCCCACAATTTTCAATTTAGCCCAGTATCTGAAGAGGAGATTACACAAGCGCTCCTCAAACTAAAACTAAGCAGCCAATGTGGACCCGACTTACTACAATCTAGGTTCCTACGACTTGGTGCCCCAGCCATTGCCAAACCAATTGCGTCCATAGTCAACTCTATCCTGTCTGCAGGCCATATCCCTAAGACCTGGAAAACTGCCAGAGTTGTCCCAATCTTCAAAAGTGGGGACAAAAACACTGTCTCAAACTACAGGCCAATCTCACTTCTCCCAATTCTATCCAAAGTTATGGAAAAATGTGTCCACTCCCAATTAAGCGACTTCTACACCAAGACAAATTTCCCTAGCCAATTCCAGTCTGGGTTTCGTCCCAAACACTCCACCGTAACTACCCTGCTAAAAGTTTGCAATGAAATCCAGGGTGGAATGGAACGGGGACAACTCACTGGTGCAGTATTCCTAGATTTTGCAAAGGCTTTTGACACAGTTTATCATGTTATCCTGCTTAACAAACTCCAGAGCTCTGGAATAGGGAAACATGCTTTAAACTGGTTTCAGTCCTACCTATCAGGAAGATCCCAACATGTGTCCATCTCAGGCTCTAACTCCAACCCCCTGGATATCACCTGTGGTGTCCCGCAAGGCTCTGTTCTGGGGCCCTACTCTTCTCAGTGTTCATTAATGATCTTCCCATAGCTTGTAAGGAATCCTCAATACACATGTATGCAGATGACACAATCCTGTATGCACACAGCCATAGCCTCTCTGACCTTCAACACATACTTCAGTCTGCCTTTTTGAGACTCGAAAACTGGATTTCCCAAAACAAACTGATTTTAAACACTGACAACACTGTAACAATGGTATTTGGGACCAAGACTAAATTTGTAAAGCTTCCAGTGACTGAGCTCCTGATTAGAACCAACGCTAAAACCACCCTAACACCTGTCACTAGTTTTAAATACCTGGGCTTATGTTTTGACTCCCACTTAACATTCGGGATGCACATTGATACCCTGACAACCAAGACCTATGCCAAACTAGGGGTACTTTACAGGAACAAATCCTCCCTAAGTCTCCTGGTCAGAAAGCGTATTGCACAGCAGATGCTAATGCCAATTATTGACTATGGAGACATAGTATATGGCTCGGCTCCTCAAACCCACCTTAGCAAACTTGACACCCTCTACAATTCAATTTGTCGTTTTGTTCTCCAATGCAACTACAACACAAATCACTGCGAAATGCTCAAAGAACTAGATTGGTCATCACTAGAGTCTAGGCGCAAAGTTCACCTTTCCTGTCTCACCCTCAAATACTTTCTGGGCAAGCTACCCAGCTACCTGAACAAGCTCCTCACCCCTACCACATGCAGTACCTATTACCTGAGATCAGACTCCAAAAGACTATTCATGGTCCCAAGACTCAACAAAGTATCCGGACGTTCCTCCTTCTCCTTCCGTGCACTGGAACAACCTACCAGAGACTCTCATATCCACCACCATCTTAAGTTCTTTCAAATCTAAGGCTGTCTCACACTTTAATCTGGTCTGTAACTGTTTCATACGCTCATAATATATATTTTCTTTAAATGTGCATGCAATGTCTTGTATATAATGTATACCTTGTTCATTTATGTAACTGTATTTGTAACCATGTATTATTTTGTTTTACTCTGTGCCCAGGACATACTTGAAAACGAGAGGTAACTCTCAATGTATTACTTCCTGGTAAAATATTTTATAAATAAATAAAAAGAAATTTGTATTAACAAGACATCTTATCCAACGTTTTGGTCCTAGTGTGGGACCTTTCACATCACCTTGAGAAAGGTCCCACACGAGGACCGAAACGTTGGATAAGATGTCTTGTTAGTACAAATTTCTTTTGACCACTTACCTGGAGTGCTGCCTCAGATATTCGTCTTCAAACGGTATCGTATTGCCTATATATATATATATATATATATTTCCACCCACCCGGTGACACACGACCGTTCCCTCCAATATACACCTTCCCGGTGCTCACACACTGGTGATACAGTCCCACAACCTGAGGGACCCTCGGACACACACCCATCCTGGTGTGCATGAGTAGCAACTCCCGCCCAAATGTGTGAGACAGCGCTGCCCCACTAATGTGTGTACAGTTGGTGCACTTGTGGTACCTGCCAGGTGCTCTGTCACCTGATAAAGCCAACAATGGAAGTATGGGATCCACCGATCCAGCGACAGTTGTTGTCACAGACACCCTGCACATGCACACCCTACCCCTTCCTCGTCCCAGCTCCGACTGACTTGCTCCTCTGGGCGCGAAATGTATCTTTCCTCCGAGCAGGGGAACCTTGCAGCCCTATAGGCTGGTTGCGTGCCATGTGACTGCAGCCCCTCTATCTGCTGGGAACTGTAGTCCCCGCAAGGAACTTTCCTTATATGCTGCCTTGCGCTTAGCACTGCGCATGCTCGATTGCAGCAAAGATAGTGGCGCTCTGTAAGTCACCTACCACAACCACCCCACATTCTCCCCCAACCTCCCTGACAGGTGCAGCTGCAGCCAGAGGTAGGGGGAAGACGGGGGACTGGAGGGACCCATGCTATACTTATATAACAAATGGGACTCTAGTAAAACACAGTAGATCTCTCCCACTCCCAAAGTTCTTGTTGAATCCAATGTCATAAGATTCACATGGGCAGATGTTATAAAATTTGCACAAAGAAAAAATGATGGCGGTTTCAGGACAATGAATATATGTCTGGGAAATTTTATAATTATTTTTTTTTTTTACAAAAGCCAGCAAAGAATTTGCAGCTCGAATTTTGACACATTTGTCCATCTGTAATAGACTCACAGGTTTAAATAATACACATCTTTGCTTGCAAAATTGAAGAGCATAGTTCTTCAAAGCTATTTTTGCTTCCTGTATTCTATATTTTCAGTTGTGAGTAATTTCCCATGGCTAATATTTTCTACTTATGATTACTTGGCATTGACACCAATATATTCTGATAAATATTATACAGTATTTTACTCTATATTTTAGTTTAAAATATACATTGCTTGTCATCTTTTATCTCATTGTTTAGAAAATGTGATTATTTCCCAAGCTTCTGAACTTCCAAGCATGTACCAATGTATTTTCTCAGAAAAACATTATTATTTTAAACACCTCTCTTTGTTCTCCAATAGAATTGTCATAAACATTATAACCTCAATCTTTGCTTAAACATTTACCTTTACTTCTTATACTTTCACTGTATTTTTATTGCTATTCAATAGAATTGCTTGTACTTTATATGTTCACTTTCATTTTCTTTGCTAGCACTGTGCTTGCAAAGATGTAACCTTTTACGATGTGTTATCAATCGGTAGTGATGACTGGATGTCCAGTGCCTGTGATGGAGTTTATGTGGCTGAAGCAGAGTCTATGTAGTTAATTGATCTACTTTTCAAGGTCCCTAGTGCCTAAGAGAATTACCAGTTGAGGTCACCTACAACTTCTATTCTGTTAATCATTTGTACTTTATTTGGCAGGAGGCAAAGTGTGTGTGACCTATGTTGTCAGGAGTGTTTCAAGTGAGGAGCAATCCATAGTTAGTTAGAAAGGATTTTATTCTCCCTTTGTCATAACCTGCTACTTTAATGTCTGAGTATGCCATTAACTTGTTTTTTAGCATATCAGTCTCACTTAGCAAGGTACTAGACTGTATATTAGAACTGCAACAAAGTTACATTATTCACCACAGAATACGCCAAAAGCTAACAGTACAATAGAAATGATCAACACACAGAAAAGGTTCACACCAGCTTCATGACATCATTTATAAACTCATCCATTTTGCTGAGATGGTTCAAAGGGATAACCAAATACAATAAGAAGAAAGGAATAAAATAAAAAAATCCCAGCTGGTAGTAGAGATTTGTGAACTTGTCAAGATCATTTTGAAACAGTTTTGTTAGAAATTTTCAAAAAGTTCTTACATTTTATTTATATATTTATTTATAAAATGTTTTGCCAGGAAGTAATACATTGAGAGTTACTGTACCTCTCGTTTTCAAGTATGTCCTGGACATAGTTAATATGACAAATAATACATGGTTAAAAATACAGTTACATAAATGAACAGGGTATACATTATATACAATGCATTGCATGCACAGTTAGAGAAGATGTATATTATAGGCTTATGTAACAGTTACAGACCAGATTAAAATGTGAGACAGCCTTAGTTTTGAAAGAATTTAAACTGGTGGTGGATGTGAGAGTCTCCGGTAGGTTGTTCCAGTTTTGGGGTGCACGGTAAGAGAAGGAGGAGCGGTCGAATACTTTGTTGAGCCTTGGGACCATGAACAGTCTTTTGGAGTCTGATCTCAGATTATAAGTCCTGCATGTGGTAGGGGTGAGGAGCTTTTTCAGATAGATGGGTAGCTTGCCCAGAAAGTATTTGAAGGCAATACAGGAAAGGTGAACTTTGCGCCTAGACTCAAGTTATGACCAATCTAGTTCTTTGAGCATTTCGCAGTGATGTGTGTTGTAGTTGTATTGGAAAACGAAACGACAAATTGAATTGTAGAGGGTGTCAAGTTTGCTAAGGTTGGTTTGGGGTGCCGAGCCATATACTATATATCCATAGTCTATAATTGGCATTAGCACCTACTGTGCGATACGCTTTCTGACCAGCAGGCTTAGGGAGGATTTGTTCCTGTAAAGTACAGCTAGTTTGGCATAGGTTTTGGATGTCATGGTATCAATGTGCATTCCGAATGTTAAGTGGGAGTCAAACCATATGCCCAGGTATTTAAAACTAGTAACAGGCATTAGGGTGGTGTTAGCGTTGGTTCTGATCTGGAGCTCAGTCACTGGAAGCTTTAAAAATGTAGTCTTGGTCCCAAATACCATTGTTACAGTCTTGTCAGTGTTTAAAAAAACAGTTTGTTTTGGGAAATCCAGTTTTCGAGTCTCAAAAAGTCAGACTGAAGTATGTGTTGAAGGTCGGAGAGGCTATGGCTGTGTGCATATAGGATTGTGTCATCTGCATACATGTGTATTGAAGCTTCCTTACAAGCTGTGGGAAGATCATTGATGAACACTGAGAAGAGTTTGGGACTAGTTCCCTGAACATGTCACTAGAAATTGTTTAAATTCTAGTGAAATTAGCTCCATCTTGTCTTTGTTCTTGTGACACTGGCAAGTTTCACCAGAGAATCTATTTTCAAAATAAAGGGTTTTTATTGGGCGAACTGCTTGCAAGCTTTCAAAACTGTGCGGTTTTTTATTTAGTGAAAAAAAGTATAGTTTTCAGGGTTCACAAACGTGGGTGAAAGGTTTGTTATCTAGTTATATGTGTTGTGGTATTTAATAGCAACAACATTTACTAAAGAAAATCAAAATATCAATGATTATTGGGGCCCATAAAGATATCACCATAGGCAGTGCTATAGCTCAGTTTATTGCTGAACATCCATCCAAATATATAAAGAGGAGGGATCAAATCAAAATCTAAAACTCCATACAGTATATAACCAATTAAACCTGTAGTAGCTGCTTAAACGCTCAGGTAGTTGATAGAATATTGTTTACCTTCCCTATTCTCATATTAATTCATGTCATATATGAGCCACTACAGCTTTCTGGAGCAGGTCAAATATATAGGTATGCAACAAATTGAGCAATTGCCTGGTACAGTCTGTGCAAGCAGTAAACTCAACAACTTTTGGATTGAACAAGTTAGAATGTTACATTTGTTTTTAAGCATTAGAAACGTGCACATTTTTTGCTTAAGTTTCTGAACCAGATGAAACTTAACATTTATTTAAATTTTAAAAAAATCAGAAATTAGCTTTGCAAAAATTTTTTGCCAACGATCACTTAAACATGTGGCCTTCATATGCTGCTTAATATAATGCAATGTAATCGAAATTCTGCAGAAAAATTGTGAATTTTTGCTTATTTTTACAGAAATTTGGCTTATTTGACAGAATTTTCACTTAAGCCCATCATTGCCCTTTGGATGTGCAATGTACGTAATGAGAGCCTGCACCCTGGAAGCCCTTATGATGTACAGTACGTTGTACGTTCTGCACTTCTACCGTCCTCCTCCAGCCTGTAGAGTATTTAAATCAGCCCCTGCAGGTGCAGTACCTCATTTACCCTTTCTTGAAGTGATCTGAGTTACTGAACTTAATGGGTTCCAGGGGGGCTGGGATCTCCAGGAAAAAAAGGAACCATTTAAAGTTAAAATTAACCCCGTACATGCCCCTACCCACCGGTTCTACTCTGTATACCAGTAGAGTAATCCTTAGGTTGTAGTGTGGATGAGATCTGTGCTGCAGCCTCCCAGCACTATTGTTGCCCAGCATGCTGTCAGCTCCCCTACTCTGCTAACAGGACCCACTAACAGTGATGGGAAGCTGCAGCACGATCTGATTCAGACTTCAACCCAAGGTGTCCCCCCTGCCAGTATAACAGAAAGGGGACAGGCTTGTAAGGGGTTAATCTTAAACTTTAGGGTCCCCTCTAAGCTAATAACTCCTCATATCTCCTACAATTTATTAAGGTGAGATAGGAGCTTGGGGTAGGGGGGGGGGCGACAGATAGGATTTCAAGGGAAATTAGGGTTGGGAGGAGCAACCCTCTACTAAGATTGAAGAGATGGGGGGAAGAGCTCCCCTATGTGTGCTCTATAGAAATAAAGTGGAGGTGGTGTAGTGAGTAAGGACAAAATGAATTGAGGGGAATGAGACGAATAAGTCTTGATGGTGGAATGGGCCGCGGTGTATCATGAGGAGGAAAACCAGTCCTAATAAGTGAATCCACAAAGTGTTCCCCCTATAAAATAATGATAAGCACAACCTCTCCGTGTCTGGACCCAGTACTATGGAGATGATGTCATCTGTACCAGTCCTAATGTAATACACGGTGTATACCGGAGGTGTGGGGGAAAAGAAAGGGGGGGGAGGGGGTAAGGGAGGGAAAAGAAAGAGGGGGGGGACGTGTCTGAGACCGGTAAATGCCTGCTGGTAGTTTGAAGAGTTGAGTCTCTGTTCTCTGGTCTCTGTTACTCACGGGACTTCTGGCGCTAATGCACCTCTACCCCTGGTATGCTCACATGGAGTAGGGGCGCCGTTCCGATGTCCCCGGACCATAGCACAGAGACTCCTCACGTCGGTAGGTTTGCTTCAGTTGGAAGTTGCCGTGACGTCATCCGTCGGCGGCACGTCGGGATCCCACTGAGGCACCGACCTCCTCACAGGGAACACTTTCTTCGGCCTTGCGCTCCGGTCGAAGATGTCGCTATGACGTCACGTATCTGCGACTCGCCTGCACCGGCGTCTCACCGCACATGGCTATCACCTAGCGGGCTAAGCACTGCATGCTCCGCTGGACCGTGGAGGAATCCGTCAGGCACAATCCACGACAGGCTGTTGAAATGTAGCAGCATAAAGGAACGACTGGCGTGCTCCAATGTATGAATGGAGAATATAGCAAGAAGAAATTGGGCACTGCAGATCGATGAGGCTGATGTGGGTTGATAAAATTGATTTATTGGGGCATAATAAGCCAAAGATTAAAACAGCACAGGAGTCCCCTGACGCGTTTCTCGCCTCACAGGCTCTCAAAAACCCTCTACTAAGTTTACAATTTATTTATATGTCGCCATGGCTGGTTCTGGCTTTACGTCTGCCCTCCCTGGCATGTAAGTCCTGGTAGGTGCAGGCAGTGGCAGGCCCATCTTGGGTTTACCCCCCACCCTCCCACCTCTGCAGCTTCCTTGAGTGGCATGACTGGAGGTGTGACAGGGTCTGTATGTTGCCCAATCCGTGTGAAGAACTTGTGCCCTCCCCTTCTGCTCTAAGGAAGAGGCCACCCAAAATGTAGTCAGTCTGTGTGAGAGTTCTAGCTAGAGCGCAAATGAGGGAAGTGTGATGTCTCACCCTGCGTGGTGGGATTATACTAACAGTCCCACTATAGGACTGTGAGAAAGCCCAAAAGCTAAATCTATTCGCTGTATGTACTGCCAGCAGTTGATGCAATAAAGACTTCTGTTCAATATACTCTGGCCTGAGGGTGCAGTTACTCAGGGAGAGGATGAAAAGATTCTATCATGGGGACTCCAGCACTCCTGGGGCCCATGGTAGATGCACAAAATAGAAGAACCATGAAGCCACATCTAAAGCCTGTCCTGTTTCCCCATAACATTGCGGAACCTCAGCATCTCCTGGACACCAACATTTGCTTGCACCAATATGCACCTGTAGCAAGGGCAAGATCTCTACCGGGGGGGGGGGGGGGAGGTGGGGGGAAGCAGCGCTACATATAATATATAGATATTTTTTTAACACCATTGTATTTGATCCCACACCCCTTCCCTCCCCCCCATAGTTTTTCTAATGTTTCAACCTGCAGGGGGGGAGGAGGGCATGTAAAGGGTAAAATATCACATCAAAGTCCCTCTCTCCTCTAAAACCAAATTACTGCCAATCTCCCACCATAGACCTTCAACACATACTTCAGTCTGACTTTTTGAGACTCGAAAACTGGATTTCCCAAAACAAACTGTTTTTAAACACTTACAAGACTGTAACAATGGTATTTGGGACCAAGACTAAATTTGTAAAGCTTCCAGTGACTGAGCTCCTGATTAGAACCAACGCTAACACCACCCTAACACCTGTCACTAGTTTTAAATACCTGGGCTTATGGTTTGACTCTCACTTAACATTCGGGATGCACATTGATACCCTGACAACCAAGACCTATGCCAAACTAGGGGTACTTTACAGGAACAAATCCTCCCTAAGTCTCCTGGTCAGAAAGCGTATCGCACAGCAGATGCTAATGCCAATTATTGACTATGGAGACATAGTATATGGCTCGGCTCCTCAAACCCACCTTAGCAAACTTGACACCCTCTACAATTCAATTTGTCGTTTTGTTCTCCAATGCAACTACAACACACATCACTGCGAAATGCTCAAAGAACTGGATTGGTCAACACTAGAGTCTAGCCGCAAAGTTCACCTTTCCTGTCTTGTTTTTAAATTCTTCAAGGGCAAGCTACCCAGCTACCTGAACAAGCTCCCCACCCCTACCACTTGCAGCACTTATCACCTGAGATCAGACTCCAAAAGACTATTCATGATCCCAAGGCTCAACAAAGTATCCGGACGTTCCTCCTTCTCCTTCCGTGCACCCCAAAACTGGAACAACCAGTTCCAGCGAGCGTTTCTCGCCTCACAGGCTCTCAAAAACCCTCTACTAAGTTTATAATTTATTTATATGTCGCCATGGCTGGTTCTGGCTATACGTCTGCCCTCCCTGGCATGTAAGTCCTGGTAGGTGCAGGCAGTGGCAGGCCCATCTTGGGTTTACCCCCCACCCTCCCACCTCTGCAGCTTCCTTGAGTGGCATGACTGGAGGTGTGACAGGGTCTGTATGTTGCCCAATCCGTGTGAAGAACTTGTGCCCTCCCCTTCTGCTCTAAGGAAGAGGCCACCCAAAATGTAGTCAGTCTGTGTGAGAGTTCTAGCTAGAGCGCAAATGAGGGAAGTGTGATGTCTCACCCTGCATGGTGGGATTATACTAACAGTCCCACTATAGGACTGTGAGAAAGCCCAAAAGCTAAATCTATTCGCTGTATGTACTGCCAGCAGTTGATGCAATAAAGACTTCTGTTCAATATACTCTGGCCTGAGGGTGCAGTTACTCAGGGAGAGGATGAAAAGATTCTATCATGGGGACTCCAGCACTCCTGGGGCCCATGGTAGATGCACAAAATAGAAGAACCATGAAGCCACATCTAAAGCCTGTCCTGTTTCCCCATAACATTGCGGAACCTCAGCATCTCCTGGACACCAACATTTGCTTGCACCAATATGCACCTGTAGCAAGGGCAAGATCTCTACCGGGGGGGGGGGAGGTGGGGGGAAGCAGCGCTACATATAATATATAGATATTTTTTTAAAACCATTGTATTTGATCCCACACCCCTTCCCTCCCCCCCATAGTTTTTCTAATGTTTCAACCTGCAGGGGGGGAGGAGGGCATGTAAAGGGTAAAATATCACATCAAAGTCCCTCTCTCCTCTAAAACCAAATTACTGCCAATCTCCCACCATAGACCTTCAACACATACTTCAGTCTGACTTTTTGAGACTCGAAAACTGGATTTCCCAAAACAAACTGTTTTTAAACACTGACAAGACTGTAACAATGGTATTTGGGACCAAGACTAAATTTGTAAAGCTTCCAGTGACTGAGCTCCTGATTAGAACCAACGCTAACACCACCCTAACACCTGTCACTAGTTTTAAATACCTGGGCTTATGGTTTGACTCTCACTTAACATTCGGGATGCACATTGATACCCTGACAACCAAGACCTATGCCAAACTAGGGGTACTTTACAGGAACAAATCCTCCCTAAGTCTCCTGGTCAGAAAGCGTATCGCACAGCAGATGCTAATGCCAATTATTGACTATGGAGACATAGTATATGGCTCGGCTCCTCAAACCCACCTTAGCAAACTTGACACCCTCTACAATTCAATTTGTCGTTTTGTTCTCCAATGCAACTACAACACACATCACTGCGAAATGCTCAAAGAACTGGATTGGTCAACACTAGAGTCTAGGCGCAAAGTTCACCTTTCCTGTCTTGCCTTTAAATTCTTCAAGGGCAAGCTACCCAGCTACCTGAACAAGCTCCCCACCCCTACCACTTGCAGCACTTATCACCTGAGATCAGACTCCAAAAGACTATTCATGATCCCAAGGCTCAACAAAGTATCCGGACGTTCCTCCTTCTCCTTCCGTGCACCCCAAAACTGGAACAACCTACCAGAGACTCTCCCATCAACCACCAGTTTAAGTTCTTTCAAATCTAAGGCTGTCTCACATTTTAACCTGGTCTGTAACTGTTTCATACGCTCATAATATATATTTTCTTTAACTGTGCACGCAATGTCTTGTATATAATGTATACCCTGTTCATTTATGTAACTGTACTTGTAACCATGTATTATTTGTTTTACTCTGTGCCCAGGACATACTTGAAAACGAGAGGTAACTCTCAATGTATTACTTCCTGGTAAAATATGGTATAAATAAATAAATAAATAAATAGAAACAGGGGGGATATTGAATTACAAGGGAGGGAGGAAATGGGACCATCCCTTTTTTTACATTCCTGTTATTTATTATTTTATTTATTTGAACACCTTTTAAGTTCCCTGCTTTCTGTACCAGGGTGGTAAAAGGTATATGAGGGGTTCAAATCCCTTCTCCCCCTCCCAAGTCACAATAGAAGATCAGAGGTCAAAGGGTATGCTTCTAATGTCTTTTTTTAACCATTTGTTGCAAATATTTGAGGGTCCCATGTAATCTCCCTCACCAAAACAGCCAGCCAATTTTGTTCCATAGCCCCATGGGGGAGATAGGAGTTGAAGGGGGGCGGGGGGGGGAGAAAGGAGAGACCCTTCATTAAGAGCTTGAAATCTTTAGTGTGCGTGTATGTATACTGTATATACATACAGAGGGTTGGAAAAATCAGGTGGACATGTGAAGGTGATACATTGCTGCGGCTGCAGAACGTCTTCGGAAGCAATACTGTCAATCACCGCTCTGTTTCCCAAGGTTGCGTGAGCATAATGCTTTGCTTAGCACTATGCAAGGCATTGCGGTGCGCAACTTTTGGAAGCAGAGTAGTGATTGACAATTCTGCTAGTGAAGACATTCTGCACAAGCTACAATCTTTCGTACAATTGCACTTGTGGCAGAGGAGTGGCTTTCCGTGCCGGACCAGTGCAGGTGGGTGATATTTCTCCAGGTGTGTGTGTGTGTGTGTGTGTGTGAGTGGCATATATATTTGTTTCTGTAAAAGACAAGCACAAAAAACCTCCACCTTGCACAGTACATTTATTCAATAGTTAAAAACAAAGAAATCTGTATGAATTCACTCACAAGATAACTTCTTTGAATAATGAAGTACATGGTGTCGTTGAGCATACTAAATGCTCTGTCCATCCCCGAATGCAGCAGCTTCTCTGGTGAACCCGCATGGTTCTGTCTCGGCATCTCCGGCGGATGCAGCTTTCATGTGGGTACCTCTGAGATCCTTGTTTGATGACGTCAGATGGGGCATGGATCGCTGTTTAGTCAATGTGATACGAAAGGTGTGATAATGTATTGTGCCAAATTATCCAACGTTCCGGCTGTAAATTTCAGCCTTTGTCAAGGTAAGGGCATGTACTTTAAGAACATATATAATTTTGTGCTGTGTTTTTATGCATGGGGTAGTTTTGCCTTGTTAATGGTGACATGCTCATTTTACATTTAGACCTGATAATTTAATCTGTGAAAAATCTTGCTAATTTGGAATTTGTATTGGCCAACAATGTTTGTACAACAATGTATATCTAGTATCAGTGTATTCAGGGGACACACGGCAATCATACCCTGTATATAGTATTCATTTTAATTAAATGTGTAGCGCTTTTCCCTCCCCCCCTTCCCTCCCCCCCCCCCCTGGGAGATCTTGCTATTGCTATTGCTACAGGTGTCATGGTGCTAAATACCTGTGAGGGTCCAGGAGATGCTGAGGGTCCGTGTTGTTATGGGGAAACAGGACAGGCTTTTGGTGATCCTTCAGGCTCTTCTCATGGTGTCAGCGCCTCCAGTCATAGCAGGCTCCAAATGTACTGGAGACAGTCCCCACCATGACAGTCTTCTCTCATACCTTTACCCAATAGACTGTAATTTAGACGAATGTATATAACACAGGATCCTTTATTTATAGCAGCCACTGCAGTTGTCATTACAGCGTATGCATGAGTTTTCAGGATAAGTCCCAGACCTCTGGATGCAGTCCCCGGCCTCCTGGCAGTCTTGAGGCCTTGTGCTCTGCTCAGATGTTGGCTGCACTCATCCCCAAGAAGGAGAGACAAAAACTTTATGTCTCAACCCCAGGAGGGGGAGAGCTGGAATGCCTATAATTTGGAGTGCCTCCTCCTTAATGCAGAAGGGGAGGGGACCTGGGATGCACCCAGCTTGGGTAACTCACAGACCATGCCTCACATCCACTCCTGACACTCAAGGAGGTTGCATGAGGAAGGGATAAACCCCACAGGACAGCCTGCCATTGCCTATAACTACTGGGACTTACGTGACAGGAGGCAGAAAGTATAGTCAGGACCAGCCATGGCTACAAATGAATTAATTTGTTACAGATATCTGGGAAAATATTAAGAATATTTGTGAAATTGTTTTCATATTTATGACCTCATATCTTGGTTATGTGATATGTAATCCACCCAAGACAGATACCAATGAAAAGCTCACTTGTGCTGAAAACCCCCAATATACTGTATCGTTTTCATAGGTACTTATAAAGCTCATCACAATAATCAAACTTAAATAAATGTATAACACAAGTTAGAAAATGTGTGCCACGGGGCGATTTAGAGAAATATCCCCAATTTAAGATCAATTTTGATTATTGAATTGACATTTTTTTATCTTCATGCATTCTTGAAAAATGTGACATGAAAGCAAAATGTGTGAAAATATTTAAATTAAAATATCACTGGTGAGCACATTCACATGTCTCAGACAGGTCTGCAACCCTACTTTTCACCATCATCTCTTAGCACTGCGGTGCGCAAACTGGGGGCGCTAGATTTTTTAGGGGGTGGGCGTGGGCGGTTGCAGAGGTCCCGCGCTTTTCCCCAAGACATTTAAATTAAATGACGGGGGACCGTGCGAGGCCTCTGCAACTACACTTACTGTGCTTCAGATACTTGGTGTCAGGCGTCGGCATGCAACGCAGAATATAAAGACGCCGCGGAGTCATGCGACGTCATGGTTGCCACAGTAACGAGTCATGAAATGATGCCGCGGGTCACGTGACACAATGCATCTCACCATGAGCTCATTAAATTATAGTGTTGCTGTTATATAATGAGATAGAGGGGTGAAGTTATATGGATTATCTCTCTCTTTTACTCTCACCAGTACTATATTCCATTTTTGAGAAATACTGTACACTGCAGGCAAATATTTGAAAATTTCAGAGGGCAGTGAAAGCTCAATGTTCGTCAGTTTCACATTGACAAAATGTTTGCACATTTCTAGCCAAGTTAAGGCTTCCCTTTGGTTTGAAGAAAGATCTTCAGGATAGGGAACAAAGGAAAAAGTGCAAGCTGTGTAGCGCTATTCAAAATATAATTGATAAAAATCAATATAGACACCCTAATAACAATATAAGGTAATATACATATTTTGGGCTGCCAACTAAAAATCACTAACTACACAAAGTGAGTGATATAACAGACATAAAAAACAGAAGATAGGGGCGCCCTTATTCTAAATAAAATAATAAATGTGAATGGATTAACAGTATTAGTTAACTCTACAGTGAATGTGCACAGATACAACCGTGTGGTAATGACTGGAGGCTGAATTAGTCCTAAAGAGTTCCAATGATGCAGATAACTGGAACCAGCCGTTGCTCAGCACATGAAAATGAATAAATAAAACAACAAAAATTAATATTGTTAAGAGACAATGCACCTTAAAAAAAAAACAATATAGGATAAAGCGATAGAGCAAGCACTAAAATAAATTAAAACTATTTAATAAAAAGACAAAAATCAAATAACAAAATTAACATTAAAAACATCCACTGATCCTGCGTCCGCCAACTATAAGAATCCTACTTAATAGCTGCAAGTAGGTCAAGCGCATTAAAATAGCTCTGAATGGCTGCAAAACCAACTCCCCAGCAGACGGTGGTCCTTTCCGCACACCCAGCGGGTCTGGGTAGGAGAGGGAGAGGACATCCCGGCAGCACACGTGTAGCAGAGGAGCAGCCCTTCAGAGCTATTTTAATGCGCTTGACCTACTTGCAGCTTGTACATTTTCATATGCTGAGCAACGGCTGGTTCCAGTTATCTGCATCATTGGAACTCTTTGGGACTATTTCAGGATAGGGAACAGACAAATAAAGAAATAAATTGACAGAAAATACAGTAATGTTGTACGTTCCCACCAGATAAATTATGAAGTGGAAGAAAATCTCACATTTCCCAAATCTCTCTCTGAAAGGAGTGTGGGGCTCGTCTCCCGTTGGAGTTTGTCAGTACCCTGGCATCCTAGCTTATCATTTATGCCACAAGTGCATCTCAGTAAAATAGAGAAAATAATGTAGAAAATCTACAAATTGATATCATTTAAGTTAAAACCATAAAAATGTTCACTCCAAATTTTTGTGTTCTGCACAAAGTAATGCGCATGTAAAAGCAAACAGGGATTTCTGGTCAGTGGCATCGATCGCGAGAGGTTTGAGACCGAGGTAACAGGGAGTAACCGAGATGGTTATACACCATATTTTGTGTGTCCCATTCCGTATGACACTGTGTAAGTGTTGAATTTATTTGTCTTATAAAATTGTTACATTTTAAATTGGATTACACTATGGTTGCATTTTTCTTCTACCCTTATGCTCACATCACTACTGATCACAACTTTTGAGAGAGTCTACACCATATCAGAAATTTCCAAGTGGGGAATTACATACAGTATATCCATGCAGAGTCAAACAATCTGCCACTGATCTCTGAGATGCCTTTCAATTATTAACACCACGTGATTCTTCATCTGAAAGAACTTCTCCTAACATATTTCTACCATATACAAAACTTTATTTGCACTGTTGTGTTTTTATTTTTTCTATATTGATACCTGTGCTCCCCTGTCCTCTGAGAACATATTCTATGAAGTGTTGTCCACAGACCATCCATTTAAAGGGTTTCTGATCAGCATTATTTTGTTAGGCTGCGGCCAGGGTGACAAATTCAAATTTGCTTGCTTGGCAAGCAGCTAAGCGGCGCACATGCTCAGGCGCTTGCTCACGCTGGCAACACACATTGCCGCAATGTGTTTCATCACGGCCAGCGTGAGCGCGCCCGCCCGCACGCTCAGCGCCAACCTGGCCGAGGCCTTATGTTCACTTTATCCACATACTTATCACATGATTATTTAATACTGTCACTATTTTTTTTGCACTATTATTATATTAAAAAAATTGCACTTTATCATTAGAGTCTATGGTGTTCGTTCTATTTGCACTAATTAGTGCTCTTTATTATATAAGCACCCACCCTTGTATTTTGTTCTCTTTGGGTTGCCTGAATGCTTTTAGCAAAAGATATTTGTTTAAAAAATTCAGAGATGAGATAGTAGAAGTCAACTGTTACACCATTACTAGTAAAAATGCAAACAAATGGAACTTATGCTGTTTAATCCTTTGGTTTCTGGAGGGACTGTGGCACTTCTGACAAATGGCAATCACGTGACCGCTCCCAGAGCAGTCATGTGATCCTGGCATCCCTTAACCAGAAACGGAATAGGAAAAGTCCTCCTCTTCCATCTCCCTGTACTTAAGATTTTATTCTGTGATCCATAGGAGTTCTGTATGCGATCTACCCCCCAAAATTAGCACTCTAGGGGCACCATAGCCACTATGTTATGGGGCCCCTGGAGTGCTGACATAGTGGCTACATCTTGGGTCACCCAAAGGGTTAAAGCAGAATTTCTGGAATTACATTTTTTTTAACAGAATAAGAACCTGGGGGTCCCCCAAAACTAAATCCCACTTTTGTAATTCCAGGGTCACTCCTATTCCTGAGAGATTTACCTTTTTGTGTCAATAAAATGAAAGTAAAACCAAACATGATTGCTGGGGTCATCCAATATGAAAGTGGAATATCATGCTCTGATGACACTGAGGCTATATATTGGCCTGTGGGGGTAGTAAGGCTTGGATAGTAGCCATATTGATTTCCCAAAAGGGACCAGAAAAACTTTCACATAAAAAGGGAAATATCTTAGCAGCCGGTGTGTCTCCAGAGATAAACATAGCGTGGTTACTCCCAGTTCTGATTCTGTAATAAACAATTTAAAAGTAAAACATAAATAAATAATTGAGTGGGGAGATTGCTACTTGAAATTTTTAATTTACACTACTTTGCTTCCAGTTTCTCTGTTAGTAAACTATATTTATTTGCTTCCCATTAAGTACTTGAGAGATGCTTGTTCACCAGAGTAATGTAATTCACCTTTTAATCCAGCTGCATTCCCAACTGCTAATCAACAATACAATTGCCTGGAACACAACCAATAAAAAATATCCATGCCTCCAGCATTTCCTTTGAATGTGCTCTCTGATCCCACAGTTAATAAAATGAATACAATTATCAGAGGTATAGATCAGTTCCTGCACTTTTTTTCTGTGCAGAAATTGAGTCCCTGTTAGAAATGCACCACCATATAGCGAACTATTAAACTCATTTTTCATAACATTTTTTTTAATAGCTGAATGAATCCCTCTAATGCTTCATCTTTTTGGTGGTAGCCACATTCACAATTTTATAAATACAGTTTAGGAGAGGAAAATAATACCAAAAAAAGACAAAGAAAGAAAACAAGCCTGTATTAAAAAGGCCTTTTAAATGCAGTTTCAGATTTAAATGAACAACCATGTATTGTTTGCAGTTTCTTTTTTTATTGAAACAATGGACCAAAACATTGATATATGATGCCCAATGTGTCTCACTACCCTGCCCGATGGTTGCAATATAATTGTACCCAATCATACAGAGTATATTTATATAGAAAAAATATCTGTATTTTTCTTTTTAGGGACATTGTATACATTTTATGTCTTAACCATGCAATATACATTATAAATATTGTTCTAACTTCCTTCTTCCAGTAAGTTAAGATTTCCTTAGTTAGAGCACATTACTAATGTAATATTGTAGTTTGTAATGGCACACTGACCACAGACTCCACTCCTTTAATAAAGGTGATTCTAGATTTTCTTATTTGAGATGGCAGCTAAGATGGTCAAACTGTCTGGGGCAGGATAGATTAGATTTGTTGCTGGGTGAAGCAGAACTGGTTTAGTACCACAGCAAAACCTTTGTGCCTCACATAGCACTATACATGGTTATCAGCCCTAAATATAGGAAAATTAATACACAAAATAATTGGTGGAGGAAAATAAACATTATACTGTATCAAGTCAAACATTCAAAAGGCCAGAATACGGCATTAAAGAAAAATTCACAAATCAATTCTTACTACTGTAGATTCATATTAAATTAATATAGAAGAAGGAGTAGAAATACAGAAAACATTACAACAATATGCAAGCACTAAGAATAATAATCTAGCAAAGTACATAAATAGATACCAAAAATATGACCCTTGGCATGGGAGCGGGTGGGTGGAGAGTGACATGGGGCATGGGTGACATTAAAGGGGTGGGGGGGGGAGAATGGCGTACAGTATGGAAGGGGAGATGGGAACTTGGAGAAGAGAGAATTAATATGTGGAGGGAATCATGGGGGTAAGGGCTTGACATGTGGAGGGTGGGTAACATGGAAAGGAGAGAGTATATATGTTGAGAATGAATATAGGGCAATGCGGGTGACACAGTATGGGGGGTAGTGAGTTATAAAGAAGGGGGAATGGGTGACACGAGGAAGTGGGTAACATGGCGGTCTGTACCACTATCTACTTGGTGCATTGGGACACTGGAAGGACTTCCTCCCGCTCCTTCTCCCAGCAGTACAGATGGGGAGGTAACCATGGGGGAAGAGCATTCTGTAGGGTGCAGATTTCACCCCATGCTAAGACTATATAATTATCCATCACTTTGTAAACTATCATTTCAGATTGAGCTCCCGCAACTCAATTTTTTTAGGACTCTAGAACTGGTACAGAGGACTCTAGAACACTGTATAAATTAAACTAATAGAGATTGAGGTTAAAAAGTAACTTTCCTATATACAGCAGTACACATTTGAACTATGGATAATTAAATTATTTTGTTGGTATATTAAAAATAGCTTCTTTTAAAAAAAAATTATTTTAAAACATGATATGCCACACACAGGGGAATAATCTGAAGTAGAAGACATCAATATTAAATACAAACTTTGAACTGACCAATAGTATTTTAACCAGCTGGGGGAAAAGAAAAAAAAAATATATACAATATTTTCAGGTAATTTGGACATAGAACCTATTTTCTCTGGTTTACTAAATTCACCACAATATTTCTGTTATGCTGTAAGGACTAGAAAGAGACTCATTGATCACTGACAATAGAAAATGGGTTCATGTTTTTAGCATTTTTATACTAAATTATACCTGTCAAACATAGCTCACTGAGAGGCCAGATATAATAGCTTTTCTGTATTTTCAATGAGTTAGCAATATCAAAGTTGTAATATCAGCACAGATGTTTGTTACCTTAAACAGTCAGATTGTTTAAAGCATCAGTATTTTTATACACTGTCACACTCAAGAAAAATACACCACAAAGCTGTGAATTAGCATTAGGCTATTAGCAGTTAATTCACATTAGGCCTACGTTGGCGTTAAGACTTGTAAAAAAAAGGCATACTTACATTTCACATAATATTCTGGGAAACAATTATTCTGTACCATTATTTCACTGCACTATATCATTTAGTCCAACAGAAGCTTAATAGTCTCTATTGTGAATCTTTATTTTGTTGTATATAAAAAATACACAAGATAAAAATAGGTACACCCAATGTCCTATCAAAGAATGAGTTTTAGTCAATTTTTAGTAAAAGTACAGATTTGAATTTAATCTAATTTAAAATTGTATGCAGCAGTTACAGTTAATTACCATTTTAAGATGCTTGTTTTTCTTTCCTTTTATCATTGCAAAGAAGATCCTGTGATTAATACCTGTTAATGATAAGAAGACCGTCAAATGAGCACAAATATCAAAACACACCTGCAAAAGAAAGCATATGAGGAGCTCCATGGCTGATACTATACAACTCATACATTAACCTTGGCCCCTTGCAGACACACTTATCAGAATGAACTCGTACTGTCTCTGTACGTTCTTCCTACCACAGGACCAGCGTGCTAAGGGTTAACATGTGCTTGTTCTTTGTGGAATCGGCAACCCCACCCACTCTTTTTATCCCATGCTATGGAGATCTAAGTATAGGAGTATTGAAGCATATCCGGAAAAGATTTTCTCTGTGAAAGAGGGCCCTTTCCTTGATATCCATCTGAACCAGGGACATCACGTGGGGTTCGTGTTACCCTGTAAAACGATCGGATTCGGAAGACTCATCATATAGTTTCTCTCCACCGCATGCTGTCTTCCTATTTCTAGTAAGTAGGCATTCTTTTGGGATATCTACACAAGAGGGCTTCATTGCTTAAAACATTATTGCGCAATGTTGTGTCCCTGTTTTATGTTTCACTGAACAGGATGGCAGTTGCTGTGAGGAGGAACTTACACCATATATTGAGTCCATTTCAGCTTTATCATCATTTAGAAGAAAGGACACTTTACTTCATCCACCACCATTGTTATATCCTTTGTGGACTTTATTTCAATTCACTTTGTTTTATCACTTCACACATCCGCCAAGGTTTATTTCTATTTTTATATTTCTTTATTGTTTTTGGTGATTATTTGAGATAATCCCCATATTAGAAAACCGGGCAGCTTTCCCTTTATGACATTTTTTGTCACTTTTATAGTCTATTTTGTGCACTGCACTGTTTTATTTATTGGTCTAGCGCTATTTGTAGTATCACTTGTATTTGTATCATAGATGTATTGATGCAATGTAATACAGTGAAATAGCATGTTGAATCATAAGATCTGACTACATTCCCACTTATCTGATATTTGTGCAAATATTATGTTTGTAGCACAATTACAGTAGCATCATGAATGGATGTAATAGACAGTAACTAAGTGCCAATACTCATGGTGCACATCAGCGGAATGATTTAACCACATAGTGGCATAAGATCTAAAATGTTGTAGATTGTAAAGCTATATTGTAATTTCTATCACAACCCAGTTGGTGTGTATCATACACATTTGTGCATATTGGTAGGTGTTATCATTAATCCCGCTTCACCATATATGTTTTAGTAAAGAGTATTTATAGCTGCCTGCTATTAGTGGGCAGATATTTGTGTGTGTATAACACAACTATCCAACGCTGATAAAGGGTTGTGTACAGTAGTTCCCACTAATACAGTGAAGAACTCCATTAATTTTAGATACTATACAATTGGCTTAACTCCAACTAATGCGACTAACATTTGACAAAGAGTGTTTAATTGGTTAGCCAGTGGTTTATATGAGACAGGTCATAGATTATTAACACCTGATCCCTTCATACTATTTTTAATAGTCATTAAAAGGCTTTTATATCACTATTCATATTATCTACTACGTCACAGTGAGTGCATGCTGTAGGGTTTATTTCGTCTCTTTATTTTGTTCCAATTGCCCTTTTTTGCTCCACAGTGTTATATTACACTTTGGCATAGGAAATGTATAACCACTGCTCAACCTTAATATTCAAATCTCATAGGTAAAAAGTGGTGCATGGGAAATGGAATCACATTATATGTAGGAATGGTCTAGGATGACCAAGAAAGAAATCCCATAAGTTTGCACTCAACTAAATTATAACTCTGAGTGGATAGAAATAATTTACAAGCCATATGGGTTACCAGAAGGTTAAAACACAAAACAAAAAATGATTTAATAATACATCAATTTACTCTTCTAATTGAAATCTATTTATAGTTTTAGCTTATATATAAAAATTATCTTAAAACAATTCTCTAAAGAAAGCAGCGACGGAGCAAGTCAGCAAACCATGGTGTGGGTGTATTTATATAGGACAAATGTCTGTATTCAATATACTATCACGGCGGTCCTATTTGTTGTTATAGGTGCATAAATACAGGACTAATCAGTATAAGTCTGTATATAGTACAAATAGCCGTGTAACAATAGGCTTGAGTATGCCTAGCTATATACACTTCATACACCAAAACTGGCTTACGTAAGCCCAAGACCGTCTCTAATGCGTCACTACACAGAATGCATCTATATTCCAATAAAGTATATGCTCCTCAAAGATGGGACATAGTACTCCTTAAGTGTGCATCGTGTCTATAGTGCGCTAAATATCACCCGTGTTCTTGATGTAACCTGTTAGCTACAGGGTTATTGCCTCCCGCTCCGTCTTCAAGCTCCAAAACAAAAACCGGCTGACGTCATTAGTCTGCGCGTCGCCTGACACCCTACGATCGTTTCACGCCTCTTGGCGCTTCTTCAAGGGGGATGAGTGTACCATTACTCCTCTGATGTATGTATTTATACACCTCCTGGGGGTGGGATTAGGGGCGTTCTACTAGTAATAGGGAGTCCCTATTGGTTGGTCTCCCGCAGTCTGATAAACTGATTAGGTGGCTCTTGATTATACAGTATAGCCGTTTAAATCATTACGAATTGCGTATGCATAGATTTAGGTTAGAATACTTTTGGTTGTACATACGAATCTTTATGCTGGTGACGTGACATGTTTACATATTTGGAATAGACTGTATACGTTATGTAGGTTTAAGTAGCAGGTAAACTGTGCATACATCAGTGTACGATATACACTTGTATATACATACGACATTGGAATATGTATTGGGTGTGGAAATGAAAGCTAGCTTATTAGACCGCCCTAAAAGGTCAATACGGTCTTACTTGTTGTTAGATATATATAGGCTGACTGTAAATTACTTAGGTGATAGATGAAGGTGAGTATTTAGATCTATATCAATCCCTCTGTCGGTCCCACTGATATACATTTATAAAAATACCTAACAGATATATGTAAATTGGTAGATTACTCTAGGCTTAGTGTAGATTTAGGCTGGGTATAGATATGTGAAACCCGATTCAGTCCTGCAGGGCTGATTGCAAAATGGGCTGTACATATATAAGTACACTAAATATTAGTGTATATATATTTTTTTTGTTATGTAGAGTGAGAGGTAGGATGTATTGAGTGAAGGAATGACAGCTAACTGTTTAGACCGCCCTAAAGGGTCAATACGGTCTTTCTAGTTGTTAAATATATTTAGGCTGACTGTTAATTGTTCAGGTATTAAATAAAAGGTGAATATATAAATCCCTCATTCAGTCCTGCAGGACTGAGGGTCTTTAGCGTATATATCCATTTACACTCTTTTTGAAGGAGTAGCCTATTCCAGTCTCCCTTTCGTGGTCCCTGTGGCACCAACTCTATCCCTGCAAAGTGTAGATTGTTAGAGACACCCTCATGAACACCATTTACATGTCTGGCCAGAGGTGTATCATGGTTGTTTGTATGGATCCCAGATATTCCAGGATTCTTACTTTTAGCTGGCGAAAGGTTTTTCCCACATACATTTTATTGCATGAGCATGTAATGATATACACGACTCCTTTGCTATTGCAGTTTATGAAATCATGAATTTTGAATGTATTCTCTTTTTTATTATCTGAGAATGATTTTGTGGGAGGCATGTGGGTACATGCCTTACACCTTCCACAGGGAAATGATCCCTGCGGTTTATGGTCAAGCCACGTCCTGTTGGGTATTGGTTGATAGTGACTTTGTACCATCCTGTCTTTTAGGTTTCGTTATCTTCTACTTGTAAGTGTTGGTAATGGATTCAATACTTCTAGTCAGATTCTAATCAGGTCCTCATCCATCCTACATCTCACTCTATGTAACAAAAAATATATATATACACTAATATTTAGTGTACTTATATATGTACAGCCCATTTTGCTATCAGCCCTGCAGGACTGAATCGGGTTTCACATATCTATACCCAGCCTAAATCTACACTAAGCCTAGGGTAATCTACCAACTTTATATATCTGTTAAGTATTTTTATAAATGTATATCAGTGGGACCGACAGAGGGATTGATATAGATCTAAATACTTACCTTCATCTATCACCTAAGTAATTTACAGTCAGCCTATATATATCTAACAACAAGTAAGACCGTATTGACCTTTTAGGGCGGTCTAATAAGCTAGCTGTCATTTCTACACCCAATACATATTCCAATGTCGTATGTATATACAAGTGTATCTCGTACACTGATGTATGCACAGTTTACCTGCTACTTAACCCTACATAACGTATACAGTCTATTCCAAATATGTAAACATGTCACGTCACCAGCATAAAGATTCGTATGTACAACCAAAAGTATTCTAACCTAAATCTATGCATACGCTATTCGTAATGATTTAAACGGCTATATAATCAAGAGCCACTTAATCAGTTTATCTGACTGCGGGAGACCAACCAATAGGGACTCCCTATTACTAGTAGAACGCCCCTAATCCCGCCCCCAGGAGGTGTATAAATACATACATCAGAGGAGTAATGGTACACTCCTCCCCCCTTGAAGAAGCGCCAAGAGGCGTGAAACGATCGTCGGGTGTCAGGCGACGCGCAGACTAATGACGTCAGCCGGTTTTTGTTTTGGAGCTTGAAGACGGAGCGGGAGGCAATAACCCTGTAGCTAATGGGTTACATCAAGAACACGGGTGATATTTAGCGCACTATAGACACGATGCACACTTAAGGAGTACTATGTCCCATCTTTGAGGAGTATATACTTTATGGGAATATAGATGCATTCTGTGTAGTGACGCATTAGAGACGGTCTTGGGCTTACGTAAGCCAGTTTTGGTGTATGAAGTGTATATAGCTAGGCATACTCAAGCCTATTGTTAAACGGCTATTTGTACTATATACAGACTTATACTGATTAGTCCTGTATTTATGCACCTATAATAACAAATAGGACCGCTGTGATAGTATATTGAATACAGACATTTGTCCTATATAAATACACCCACACCATGGTTTGCTGACTTGCTCCGTCGCTGCTTTCTTTAGAGAATTGTTTTAAGATAATTTTTATATATAAGCTAAAACTATAAATAGATTTCAATTAGAAGAGTAAATTGATGTATTATTAAATCATTTTTTGTTTTGTGTTTTAACCTTCTGGTAACCAATATGGCTTGTAAATTATTTCTATCCACTCAGCGTTATAATTTAGTTGAGTGCAAACTTATGGGATTTCTTTCTTGGTCAACCTAGACCATCCCTACATATTATATTACACTTTGCCTTCTATCAGGCTGATGCGGAAAGCTTCCCCTTCCCCCACCCCATCTTATAGTCACTTGTATTAACCTGGATAGACAGCTTCCACCTCAAAGTTAGATCCCGTTTAGGGGGTAAGGCAGGAAAAATAACTATATAGTATAAAATCGTTTTAATAACAATACTTATAAATACCATATAGGTGATACACTCAAACTTTGTAAGTAAAAATTGTGCAGTTGAGAGTATTTTAATGGAGTCTCTCACACTCAGTACTGCACTGAATCCCACATTGGCATTCACCCGCGATCAATTCCGCATCACGTGGTCATCGCGTAGTCTCGCGGGATCTTGACTCTGCTGTAAACTCCGGCTCCGTGATAAGAATTCAGTTTCTAACACAGTCTCTCTCTGCTTGCATACACCCTACGCTTTTCTCCAATGTGGCTTTGTCAGGGGATGATGGACATACTGGATTGGACATACTACCCTATGATTTTTTTCTTTTTTCATTCCCCTCATTTTGCGCCTAGGTAATTCTTCTGACATATATATATGCCTAGGGCCCCTGGCTATTTGCTTCACGGCCCTGGCATGTAAGTCCTGGTAAAGGCAGGAAGTGTCAGGGTTAAATCTCTTCACATGGCCAGTATGTGAGTCTGTTGGTACACTAGCTTTATTGTTGCCATAGCCAGGTGCAGGCTGGATGGCAGTTTGGAGTGTCATGTCTGGGGGTGAGTGTTAGGGCGTCACACATAGTGTGACACCGGGATCTCCTCTAACACTTGCCCAGATTAAGGCAGGGTCGCTAACCCCTCCTCGGGTACATAAGAGGCCCCTAACCCAAATTTAGATGAGATGGTTCCAGGATATTGCCTGCATCCCCAGTGAGTGAGGCGGTATCTGCCTTACCCCATCAGGGAGTAATGGTGTGGTGACTAGCCTCAAGGGCCTCAAGCCCTTGGGTGGCCTAGTCAGGGAATGACAGTGATGCAAGATGCGAGGGAAGATATTATATGATGGTCGGTGTAAGAAAAACCTCTCTTGCAAGAGATGGAATCGGGTCCTGGCCCCCAAATAAAAGGTGAACGGTTCCACTTCTCTGTGTCGTTACTGGAAAAGGGGGTTCTTGTAGGGCATACCATCGGCCTCCTGCATCTACCCTTCAGGATGGAGGCGCTGCACCAATGAAGTACTGATATGTACTGTTACTATTCCCACTACCACCGCGGAGACTCAGGCTTCCTGGCCTACAGTAGGAGAACTAACCAGCACCAGTTGATAAAACTGCATATAAGAAAATTTTCCTTTGTTACATTACTTTCAAATGTTTTATTTGGTAACAAAATATCACAAATTTTACAGGAACCGCATCTATAGGAACCGATCTAGAGGGTCGAGAACTGTCTACATGGGAAATGAACAAACGAGGTGAAAGGGAATTGGATATGGTTTTTGCCTTTTTGAAAACAATCTTTGGTTTTAATGGTAAGTCCAGCCCTAGAACTGGATCAAGACGTAACACGTCCCAATGTTTTTCCAAAAATAGCCTGACCTCCTGCGCTTGCTGACTAAATTGAGTGATGAAAAGTGGATCTGAAATATGTGAAGCCTTCTTTGGCTTCCTTATCAAAATTGTTTTTTATCCATCAGATCCACTTCCCTCCAGTTCTATCTGATGGATAGAAAACAATTGTTGATAAGGAAGCCTAAGAAGGCTTCACATATTTCAGATCCACTTTTCATCACTCAAAATTTCTTATACGCAGTTTTATCAACTGCAAAACATCTTTTGTAATCTATCTCCTCAGCTGTGGGTGTGGGAAACAGTACGTGGGACGAACCACTAGAAGTCTTAAAACACACATTATGGAACACCTTAGACTTATTAAAAATAAGGATTTAAACCATCCAGTCCCACTACACTGTACCCACTGACACAAGGGGGATGTTAGATACATTAGAGCATCTGGTATAGAATTTGTGCCACCCCATGTTAGAGGGGGCAATCGTATTAGAAGACTTGACCAGAGGGAGGCCTATTGGATTTTCACCTTAAGGACAAGGGCTCCCTCTGGCCTTAATACTGACTGGGACTTAACCAATTTCCTATGATCATCCTGCCTCCCTCTGGTCTCTTGTTCTCGTGTGATACCGAACCTCTGTTTATTTTCCCATTTTATGCTGTTGAGTTTATATGTTACATTAGGTCTTTCCTCTCTCTATAGTCCTTAGAACTATTGGTTAATATGAACTATAGATGTTAATTCATTGCTTTGATCACACCTGCGACCCATGTCTTATTTATGGCATGAGATCGCACGGTGATTAGATTGATGTTGCTTGTGTTTCCTAATTGTTGGTTTAAGTGGGTTTGAATACATATGTATATATGCTAATACTTTAAAGTACGGCATATTTAATTATTTATACTTTAAGATAAGGTCAAATATATTTTTTATATATATATGAATTTATTATTTTATGATTATTATTCTTTCCACACTTATACCTCTGTTTTTTAAAATTTCTTCACGTAATTAATATTTGAAGTCTTGTCCACTTTACCTTTCCTTTAGAAACTATATTGATTACACAGGATTACTATAGGAGGGGAACATTGTACTGCTTTGTTTTTATTTTTTATTTTATTTCATTTTATTTCACTGTTTTTCATTGGGTTATATTATTATTGGATTAATGTATTGGAGGTGATCTATTTAATGTAGTATGTGTTTACATAGTAGTATATTATGTGGCCACAAGCAGGGTGGTTTTTATATGCTTTTTCTCCTTTATTTTATATTTATATGTGTATATGTATACAGTGATAGATATTTTTTATATATTTATTTTTTTGGGTACAGTACATATTTAGTCTTGCTTAGGGATTTGCTTAGAGTATAGGGTGACGTTTTTTTGTTAAATCTAATCTTAATATTATTTTTGTTTTTGTTCATGTGTTTTTTTGCTTAAAGTTTTATTGTTCAAAACTTTATTCTTAGTGATCAATCGCAAGCTCCACTTCCATACCCAGGGTGATCCCCAGAGTGTTCCTGCAGGACTAATAAAGTGTATTGTGATTTTTTTCTCCTGATCTCATCAGGATTGGGTTACGAAGGGGGAGCGATCCGATTGGTTGAAATAGCGATGACGTCACTGTCATGGCGCAAATGGCGCCTGTATTTAAACCTCTGTGTCTGTATTGTTTTATATACACCTTGATAAAGGGTGCACGGCCCAAAACGCGTAGGTGTGTGGTTTCTGGGTGCTCCAGGGGTCATGTTTGATCCTTTTATTTAATAAATTAGTTGTTTTTGCTACCATTAGCCTCGTCCGTTTTTGCTGGCAGTGCACTGCCTTTGCTCGTCTACTTTACCTTCTCTGTTGGTGGATTGCACGCTTTTCAAGACTCCTGATGGGACTGCTCCTCTGGAATTAAGAAGTGAGTGTTTTTCATATACTATGCCCAGTTATTATGGTTGGGACAATCTCTGTACTGTTCATTGTGCTGGTTAGCACTAGGTACTAGTCCCTTGCCATGTTAGAGTATGTTTTAATTACTCACCATCATATAGGAGTGTCCCCTACGGAAGTATCATTACAATATTAATTAAAAAGGGACTCACATACTTTGATGCACCGGTTACCCACACTTTTGCATATTACACCGTGTCATGATTTATTTTACAAAAATAAAAGCCAAAGTGGAGAAGCTATGTGTGAAAAACTAAGTACAGGTGCTGCTAATCAAAAGCCCTTGATTAATTGGCCATCAGCAAGTGTGACCACCTCTATAAAAGTCGAAGTTTTAGCAGTTTGCTGGTCTGGAGCATTCAGGTATGTGTTAACACAATTCCAAGGAGGAAAGACATCAGCAATGATCTTAGCGAAACAATAGTTGCTTCCCATCAATCTGGGAAGGGTTATAAGGCCATTTCCAAACAATCCAAAGTCCATCATTCTACAGTGAGAAAGATTATTCAAAAGTGGAAAATATTCAAGACAATTGCCAATCTTCTTAGTAGTGGACATCCCAGCAAATTCACCCCAAGGTCAGAGCGTGCAATGCTCAGAGAAATTGCAAAATACCCAAGAGTAACATCTCAGACTCTACAGGCCTCAATTAGCATGTTAAATGTTAAAATTCATGACAGTACAATTAGAAAAAGACTGAACAAGTATGGCTTGTTTGGAAGGGTTGCCAGGAGAAAGCTTTGTCTCGCTAAACGGAATATGGCAGCACAGCTTAGGTTTGCAAGTTGCATCTGAACAAACCACAAGACTTCTAGAACAATGTCTTTTGGACAGTCGAGACAAAAGTGGAGATGTTTGGCCATAATGCACAGCGCTACGTTTGGCAAAAATCAGACACAACATATCAGCACAAACACCTCATACCAACCGTCAAGCACAGTGGTGGAGGGGTGATGATTTGTGCTTGTTTTGCAGCCACGGGACCCAGGAACCTTGCAGTCATTGAGTTGACCATGAACTTCTCTGTATACAAAAGTATTCTAGAGTCAAATGTGAGGCCATCTGTCCGACAGTAAAGCTTGGCCAAAATGGGGTCATGCAATAGGACAATGATCCCAAGCACACCAGCAAATCTACAACAGAATGGCTGAAAAAGAAAAGAATCCAGATGTTGCAATGGCCCAGTCATAGTCCAGACCTCAACCCAATTGAAATGCTGTGGCTGGACCTTAAGAGAGCTGTGCATAAACAAATGCCCACAAACCTCAATGAACTGAAGCAACGTTGTAAAGAAGAGTGGGCCAAAATTCCTCCACAATGATGTGAGAGACTGATAAAGTCATACAGAAAACGATTACTTCAAGTTATTGCAGCTAAAGGTGGTTCTACAAACTATTAAATCTTAAGATGTACTTAGTTTTTCACACATGGCTTCTCCATTTTGGCTTTATTTTTGTTAAATAAATCATGACACGGTGTAATATGTCATGTGTTGTTGTTCATCTGAGATTGTATTTTCCTAATTTTAGGACCTGCTAAGGAACAGGTGATTGTTATGCCCTGATATGTAAAACCATGGAATTCAAAGAGGGTGTAATTTCTTTTTCACATACATATATATATATATATATATACTATATAATATATATATATAGAGAGAGAGAGAGAGAGAGAGAGACGAGAGAGAGAGAGAGAGAGAGAGAGAGAGAGAGAGAGAGAGAGAGAGAGTGAGAGAGAGAGAGAGAGAGAGAGACGAGAGAGAGGAGAGAGAGAGAGAGAGAGAGAGAGAGAGAGAGAGAGAGAGAGAGGAGAGAGAGGAGAGACGAGAGAGAGAGAGAGAGAGAGAGAGAGAGAGAGAGAGAGAGAGAGAGAGAGAGAGAGAGAGAGAGAGAGAGAGAGATATTGTATGTCTCAACCATACTGCAGCATCTTAAAGGCAAAACATTTTTGGATTTGCTTAACAGAGTTTATTTACAGGGCAAAACAAGGATTCAAAAAAACAAAAATGACCTTACTCCACTTTGGAGCAACAACTAATACATAGTTACATAGTTATGTAACGGGTTTTCTGGCCTAGCCTGACCCACCCAATCTCACATTGGCCCCTGTGGTCTAACCAGTCCCCATTACAGTGTAGTGTCTGGTGGTGCACCTGTTGGCAACAGGACTCCTGAGTCTCCCGCATGATGATGTGTGGGGATTGCCAACCCAGACAGGCAGCTGAGGTAGTGTGCATGAGTCCTACCTATATCCAGTGCAGTACCTCCACCTCATCAGGATCCCAGCGTCCGTTTGTGGATGGTCCTGGTGAGGAACTCCTCTGTGGTCCACTCCTCTGTGTAATCACTCCACACTTACACACGAGGGTATGAGTTAACAACATCATCTTTATTGACTTGCGGCGGGCCAGCTGCCCCTCACAGTGGGTGTACTCAGCCACTCATGTTCACCGCACTTCCCTTTGAAAGGTGTCCTTTCCCAAATTGGTGGATTCCCTATCTCCCCTTAGGGAGATATTCCCTGTGCCAGGTCCCTGGTCACAGTCTTATGAGCTGTCTCCTCCCAAGTCTGTGCTCAGACTTGCTCCTTGTCTCATAACCTCTAAACCACCTTCCAACAACTCAGCAACAACCTAACTTTTTAACAGTGCTGTGCCTTATGTATCCTCTGGGGGCTAGCACAACTCTGACATCACTAATCATGGATTCAGAGCATATGACCACTCCCATCCATACATAGGGCACCTCACCAGGGTGTGAGGGCAAACCTCCATAATTACTGCTGGAATGCCCATAACTTACCAGGCCTTACTGTCAGCAGGAGAGATGACTGTAGCCATTTTACAGCATGGTTACATTCTCCCCCTGGTGAATCCCACCTTCCCGGCTGGGACCTAAATTTTAAGTACCTTTCTTCAGGAAGCACTGTAAAATGAATGACACACATAATTAGTCACAACATTGACAGATTTCACAACATTTTGCGCCAAGCAAGCCCTGACCAGCAGTCACTTAACTTACGCAACAGTCATCCTGTTCCCCCTAATAATAGTGACGAGGATCAGGTTTCTTAACTTCCCGACCCCCCCCATGTCCAGGACTGTCACACTGTAATCGCGTGGCAACCCCCTTTCAGGTCGATACACCACTTTGTGCTTATAGACATTCCTGCCTATACTCCGCACCCGCATAAAGTGCGCTATCCTCTCCTCAGCTCTGCTGCCCTTAATAGCACCCCCCTTATTCACCATATACTCCTCTATGGTCTCTCGCAACCATCTGTCTCTATTGTCCCCGATTTCCTGCATGAGGGGTTCCGGAACATAGGGATATTCCAAGCCATGGGAGTACTTGTACTTGGCGGTAATAGCCCTCTCAGCCCGGCTACACCTTGTTAAATTAGCATTCCCTGCCTTCCCTGGCAACACCCATGATAGGGGTTCGTCTGGGCCCCGGGGTCTGTTAGTATACTGGGACCCTTGGGCTTTATACTGCCGTGGCAGATTTGAAACCACCGCTCCTGCATCTCCTTTTGCTGCTTCTCCGGCGTAAATTCCCCTTTAGCCCACCAGTAATCTACTACATCCTCCCTTTGTAGTAGGAACCGAGTGCGGTCCATCCATCCCACATAACCCTCGAATAATGGGGCCCACCACCGGGTCTCCCTAACCTTCTCGGGTTCTGATTCTAAGGAGTCTCCCTCCTCTGTGTCCCCCCAGGAAGACACACCTGATGTCCCAGTAGATCGGGACTTAGGCCACCCCACACGCTTTGGCCTTTCTTCTAACTTTACTATCGCCACGCTAGGGCTCCAACTAGACGTAGATGCCTCCCCCGAATAGCCTCCTCCCACCGACCCATCATCGGACGTATAACTCGCCAGTCTCTCCCCAGTCCGTTCCTCACCGGTTCCCTGGGACCCTCCTGACATCCCCAAGCTGGACGTGGACCCACGGGAAAAGGTGACTGGGACAGGGGCTTTATCTAGGGCATGGGTTTGGGCATACGGACGGGCAAATGGTATCCGCGGGGCTCCGACCCGTTCTCTACCCTTAGATTGTCCAGGATCACTGCGAGGATTCTCCGCTGGCTGAGCCTCACCATTCTCGACTTTTCTCGCAGCCTGCCAGCTCTTGGTTGTCACAGGTGATCGGGAAGCACTGCCAGATCGCCGTGGCGTCGCTGTCATCTCTCCGGTCGTTCCGCTACCTCCGCCGGAAGTGACGTCATCACCGGAACCGGAATCTCTGCCACTTTGAGATGGATCCCCATGCGGGATCTCTTCTTCCAGGACGACGTCCGGAAGTTCCGCTGCCTTCTCGTGCACCACCTGGCACCGCCTCTCCTCCATGGATGCCGTCACCAGAGCCTGGTAAGTACAAGGACTGCTCTTACCGCTCCGCAGGGTGGGCGTGGATCGCCCATCACCACTGGACCCGCCGGTCCCAGGAATCGAAGGGCTCCGCCTCTCTGCCTTCCGCTCCACTGGCGACACCCGAGTCCTCTCACCGATACTCCCGGTAAGTGGTACCTTCCTCCCGTTTTCTCCACAGGATACTGCCACAGGCCGGATCACTGCACCGGACGACACTCTGGGTTCCTCATCGGAGGAATCCGCTTCCACTCTGCTCGGGGTCACCGTTCGTGGCGACCGCCTTTTAGTCTCTCGATCGGTACGCTGACCGACCGCTCCTTTCTCCTCGGGCTCGGCCTTAACAACCGGCCCCGATCCCCAGTCTCCGGGATCCGCACCATCTTTTCACAGTGCACCGGGGGACCGGGGGACCGGGGGCCAGCCTAGCCGTATCCCCCGCGGGTTCGATAGTCTGGATGGGCACAAATGTAGGCATAGGCCACAAGTACTGTGTACCACATTGCGGGCAGCACGCCGCCGTGCCCACGGTACCGCCGGGTAGCCTGCATTCTAGACAGATGCACACCACAGTCTCGGTGCCCGCCAAACGAATCACCAGTAAGCCTCCTGGTACTGAATATGGCTGGGTAGATACCATGGCAGTCGCTTCTTGTGGACAGGCCATTGTCTTAGTAGGAGATACTTGCAGCAGCAGTCTGTTCTGTGAACTGGCTCCGCGTGACTGGCAAGCAGGGGTTGAGTTGCCAGCCACTCCCTTGACTAGCTCCACCCTCATCTGACAAAGCTGGAAACCACCCCCACTTGTTTATAAGGTGTGAATGTGGGCAATATTCTAAAACAGCTAACGATCTGTATACTTTACTCCTATGGCCTCCCGTTTTTGGTTTATATTCTCTTTGCTGTGATATATAGCTATATAAAAGAAAAGCTTACTGTACATTTTATTTGCCAGTTTTGGCTGCGGGTCCCACAGCTTAATAGGATGTCCTTTAACTGAGGCCGCACCTTTCACAGTCCTGGAGGGCGTGGCCACAACTTTCGCGCCATTACCCCCAACAGGGTGGGGTTCTTTCTTTGGCGCCAATCCCGGCCAACTGTCTGCAACTTTTGCAACTGCAGTTTTCTCTGCAACGAGCCCACGCGGTCTCCCAGGGAAGCGGGATCCGCCATCTTGGTTTGCCTTCCAATCACTTTAGCGACTGAGGTAGTCTTCTGTATAGCGCTCACCGGCTGGCAAGCAGATCCTTCGTTTCCACCAGCCACAAGCACAATGTCCTCAACACTGTCCTCCAGGGTATTATCCTGCGGTCCTAGGCAGGACCAAAACGGTGCGGCCACAGCCTTAGCACCCTCCACAGCAGGCTCGTGAAAGTCATTTCCTTAGCATGCTCTTCACCCGCACACACGTCATGTGCGCTCTCTCCATTATCCTCCATCCGCCATCTTGGACCTTCCGCACCGCGCGGATCCTCCATTCTTGCGGTCGCCATCCTTTCACTGTACTTAGAATTATTGCACATGGAGCTCCTCTCTGCGGGGCAGCTACCACACCGGTACAATAAAGATTACCTTGATGCACCACCTTGTGTACCTAATGTAGGCTGGACTCGTGTTTGCACTACCTCAGGCTAGGCTCACTCTCTCAGTGTCTGTTGTGTCTCCTTCCTCCCAGTCTGTGCTCCCTTCGGTAAGTGGTCTGGAATGGGCTAGAGTACTCTGGCTCTTCCATGCAGTACTTGGGCGTCTACCTACTGTTGGCTAGCCTAGCGCATACCCTCTCCAGAATTCCTGACCACGTTAACAGGCTATCCCTTTAGGCATCCTACCAACTAGCACTGCCTCAAGGTGACTAGGACAGCTATAGCCCGGCTCCAAACCCCCAACTCCTTTCAGGCCCCTAGGTCGTCCCTGCGAACTGACAAACTCAATCAGCCCCCTGACTACCCCTAGGTCTGTCCCATCACAGCACAAAGTGGCAGCAGACACTCTCCCTGTTTCCCAGTGTGCCTAGCAAAAGCCTGTCCTGTTGACAGGTATCTCAGCAGCGCCTCCAAATGTAAAGGGTTTTCTGGCCTAGCCTGCCCACCCAATCTCACATTGGCCCCTGTGGTCTAACCAGTCCCCATTACAGTGTAGTGTCTGGTGGTGCACCTGTTGGCAACAGGACTCCTGAGTCTCCCGCATGATGTTGTGTGGGGATTGCCAACCCAGACAGGCAGCTGAGGTAGTGTGCATGAGTCCTACCTATATCCAGTGCAGCGCCTCCACCTCATCAGGATCCCAGCGTCCGCTTGTGGATGGTCCTGGTGAGGAACTCCTCTGTGGTCCACTCCTCTGTGTAATCACTCCACACTTACACACGAGGGTATGAGTTAACAACATCATCTTTATTGACTTGCGGCGGGCCAGCTGCCCCTCACAGTGGGTGTACTCAGCCGCTCATGTTCACCGCACTTCCCTTTGAAAGGTGTCCTTTCCCAAATTGGTGGATTCCCTATCTCCCCTTAGGGAGATATTCCCTGTGCCAGGTCCCTGGTCACAGTCTTATGAGATGTCTCCTCCCAAGTCTGTGCTCAGACTTGCTCCTTGTCTCATAACCTCTAAACCACCTTCCAACAACTCAGCAACAACCTAACTTTTTAACAGTACTGTGCCTTATGTATCCTCTGGGGGCTGGCACAACTCTGACATCACTAATCATGGATTCAGAGCATGTGACCACTCCCATCCATACATAGGGCACCTCACCATGGTGTGAGGGCAAGCATCCATAATTACTGCTGGCATGCCCATAACTTACCAGGCCTTACTGTCAGCAGGAGAGATGACTGTAGCCATTTTACAGCATGGTTACAGTTATATAGTAGATGAGGTTGAAAAAAGATGCTTCCATAACGTTCAACCAATGCTAAATTTTAGTTACTGTACTTACTTAGTTACTCGCTAGCAGTGGGAGAACTTAACTCGTCCCCACTCAGAAGCTGTACCAACAGTTCTCCCTTAGGCTGTCAGTATGTGTGCTTCCAGAAAAGACCAACAGCACAGTGAGGTGTCTCAATTGCCATTTATATTGCAGTCCATTAATTAGTGCTCAGGTGAGGGGAAAGGGTACACACACAGGAAAGTGCTAGCCCCTATACAGTATACCTCCCTTCAAAAACCTTCTCACTGAGTATATAATAATATATAAAGATATAGTTTCAGAGACTGTCTATGTCAAGAGAAAGTTAGAGCATGCACTGTTAGAGGTTCACTTCTGCTGGCAGCAGCTTGAAGGTGTAATCATTTAGCCTGAGCTACATGGTTTCAAAGACAGCCTACAAAAGACAGCCAGTGTCTCACACTGAGACAATACTGTCTAATGTGGAGTCCTGAGACACAGCAAATCTACCTGGTAAAGGACTGTGCTATTGTGTTATACTACACAGTGAACTTTTGCTACACATGGTGGTCTTTTGACTGGGAACCAGTTTGGTTGGCCAGTGATGGTATAGTAGTTAGACAATTTGTTTTGTTTAGTTAGCCCCCTCAGATTGTTCTAAAGGGACAGTATACTCAAATATATGGTTTGACTTAAGTCTGTGGACAAAATAAATCACAGTAAATCACATTCCTGGTGCATACAGTGTCTGTCTCTGATCATAGGTCATCCTTCTATAAGTGGTGTTAGCCATGGGATGTACCGCTGTGAGCCCAGTAATAGCATTGACGATGTTTTAAAAGCTATGATGCAAGCCACTGATCTACAACAGGACACTTATTGTATAGCAGCTGAAAAAAGGGAAGACCAGTGGATGATAAACCAGCATGGATTGAATCCATTACAGAGTCGCAACAAGAGGACCATGCAATTCTGTGGGACATGATCCGGTGTACAACAACCACCAGATGTTGATCTGATCCTCCTGGCGAGGAGGTAACATAAAAACAGAAGCATCTATAGCTGCCCAGATTGTCGATATGCTGGAGTGATTTTTTGAGGTCCATCACATGGTATATGCAAGTAGGTGGGACAAGGAAGTAGCAGTCCTAGTGGAGAACTACTTGGCTGGTAGAGAGTTGTTGCACTTCACCTCATTTGTGACCCACCAGAATGTGGGAAATTCCAAAGCCCCAAAATCCAGAACACTGGTAAGGTGCAAAAGTTCAGCTTGGGGTAGTGTAGACATTCGGGATGGAGGTGGGGTCACTACTACTCAAAAGGAATCCCAGGACAGCAAAACCCCAGTTACATGTGTTAAGTGTGCAGAATTGGGTCATATAAAAGCCTCATCCCAAATTTGCATTTACCTATGGAATGTGGATTTGGTGCTGTTGAGACTTTTGTGGACCGTTATGTTTGAGTGGTACATTTGAGAATAATCATGTTTTCCACACATTAGTTACTTTAGGTTAAATGGGAGAGACACTACATTGGTCTCACAGAATCTTATTATGCCATTGCAATTCCGCTGAGATAAGGTCAGGATAATTTGTATACATCGGAGCACAGTACAATATGCTACTACTACAGTAGAAGTAGACCTGTGTATCATCCTCAAACAGATGGACTGACAGACAGATTTAATTGGACTCTCAAAAGGAATGTTGTGTACGGTGGTCAGTCGAGATGGGAAGAACTGAGACACTGCTGCCATACGTACGATTTGACATCCTTGAAGTCCACAAGTCCTCCATTGGATTTTCCCCTTTTGAAACTCCTATATTGGAGACACCCAAGGGGAATATTAGACATTGCTAATAAGAGTGGGAGAGCAGCCTGTACAGGGGAAAATGTTATTCAATATGTCGAGTAGTTGAGCAAAAACGCATCACACAGTTTATCCCAGTAGTTCAACAATAACTAGAGGAGACACAAAGATTCCAACAGACAGTTTCTAACCAACACACTACTGTGCAAAGTTTTCAGCAAGGGGACTAATAATGGTACTCATTTCCACGGACGAGAGCAAGCTCTTATCATATCAGCAAAGGCTCTATGAGATTATTGGATTGGTAAAACCTGTGAATTGTATAATCAGACAGATCTATCATATAAACGTGCTACACCCCTGGAAGGATAGGGAAGTCTATACAGATGCAGTCAGATGTATTTAGCAGTATTCCGTATGGAAACCAGATGTAAGGCTGTCTGTCCATGACTAGACTGCGGAATCCCTACAGCCAGACTAATTGCACATCAGGATTAACCCAGCATGGTCCTTGCTTCTGAATGGGAATCCAGCTGTTTGTCCTACCAGGCTGCCACAGTCTGGAAGAACTAGTTAGGTAATTAAGGGATTAACCCCTCCTGCAACCCTCCCGGAAGGCCTAACCACACACCCTGGGGCAAGTACCCCCTTCATCCACCCCCTCTACCCCAACAAACCAGGTACTTCAGTTTAACCGCTTCAGTACCACAGCAGCTAACCACTAAGGTAAAGAAGCTACTTTAATTAATATATTAATAACATAGTATTGAAGTAGGGGGTCTCCGGAGCTGAACCGCATTAATTTCAGCTCTGAGGATGCCCTGCTTCCTAAGTTAGATGCCTTGGGATGGGGTGCCGGTATCATCTGCTTGGTTAAATATCCCGATGACGTGGACCATGACGCGGGAGAAATACATTTGCAGAGAGATACTGGCACCCCATACCTTTAACTCAGGAAGCAAGGGTACCCCAGAGCTTTAATTAATGCGATTCAACTCCAGATATCCCTTGCTTCAAGAATATGAAATTAAAATAAAAGCAGCACTATCGCCTTTTAGAGATGCGTAGAAAGAGGAATTGCTTCTGTCTGCTCTCACTGCGCTTTCAGACTGGTGCAGCCCTGTAGAATTAACACAGCGTGAGCCACATTCAGAAGCAGGGACCCCCACTGTGTTAATCCTGATGGGAAATTTCCTCCTGCTCTGCACTTGGCATTGATCAGTCTGCACTTGGTTCGCGGTTCACCTGCTCAAGTGTGGGGCAGGGCTACAACAAATCTGACTGCATCTGTTTGATGGTCGTAGATTGTTCGCTATTCAGAAAGGGTATTCAAGATCCAGCGGTTAAAATATTGACAGCCCTCACTCCTGACCAACAGTAGGAAGCAGTAGATATTATAAAAAGAAGTAAAGACATGTTCTCAATTATATCAAGGAGCCCTCACAAGGTTAAGGTTAAACCATATAAAATCCCAAAAGGTAAGTAATTCAGATGGAGATAATGAAAATGCTAGAGCTGTGGGGGCTTGAAGAATCACACAGCTAATGTAAAGCCCCATCATTCTAGTGCCTAAGCCAGATAGGTCTATATGATTCTCCAATTATTTCAGGAAAGTCTGTTTTACCCTTTGGCTATCAGGGAGCCCCTACAATCTTTCAAAGTGGAATGAATAAATTGCTACGGCCTCAATCCAAGTGTGCTACTGCATACTTGGCTGATGTTATGCATAACCAAGACTGGAATTCCCATATCCCATCTACTGTATAAGAGGTAGAGGCAGTACTGGAAATCTTCAAAAAAACAGGTCTTCTAGTCAATCCTGTGAAATGTTAAATACATTTGGAAGAGGCAAAATACCTCTGCTACAGTATGTTATGGGATGGGGCATGGTAAAATCTCCAGGTCTCGTACACAGTGAAGGGGGAGAAGGGAGGACCCTTGCGACAGCTTAGAAAGTGATTTTGTGGGAGGGGCTACAACAAAGGGAATTATTGAATATATGAACTGAAAGGGAAAACTATCCCCACTAGTGGGAGCACTCCAATCCCAAAGTGACCGTATTGTAAATGGGTGTGATTAAAAACATTCAAACTTTATTAGAAATAAACTAAAAATAAATAAATAAAATAAGGTATAAGGCGACTCAATTAATGGTAAGTGTTTATAAAGGGTTAATACCCAAATATTAGATGATTAACAATAACCAAGTGAATTAATTTAAAATGTGTTTGCTATTTAGGTCTTACAATACAATCATTGTATTGTATTGTATGTCTTTATTTATAGAGCGCCATTAATGTACATAGCGCTTCACAGTAGTAATACATGTGGTAATCGAATAAATAACAGATAATATAAATAACAGATCATGGGAATAAGTGCTTTAGACAAACATAACATTAAGGAAGAGGAGTCCCTGCCCCGAGGAGCTTACAATCTAATTGGTAGGTAGGGAGAACGTACAGAGACAGTAGGAGGGAGTTCTGGTAAGTGCGTCTGCAGGGGACCAAGCTTTATGTATCATGTGTTCAGAATGTTCACAGTGCTATTCGTATGCTTCTTTAAGCAAGTGTGTCTTAAGGTGGGTCTTAAAGGTGGATAGAGAGGGTGCTAGTCGGGTACTGAGGGGAAGGGCATTCCAGAGGTGTGGGGCAGTCAGTGAAAAAGGTTTAAGGCGGGAGAGGGCTTTAGATAAAAAGGGGGTAGAAAGAAGACATCCTTGAGCAGAACGCAAGAGTCGGGATGGTGCATAGCGAGAAATTAGGGCTGAGATGTAAGGAGGGGCAGAAGTGTGTAAAGCTTTAAAAGTGAGGAGAAGAATGGAGTGTGAGATGCGGGATTTGATTGGAAGCCAGGAGAGGGATTTCAGGAGGGGAGATGCTGAGACAGATCTAGGAAAGAGTAGAGTGATTCTGGCAGCAGCATTTAGGATAGATTGTAGGGGAGACAGGTGAGAGGCAGGAAGGCCGGACAGCAGGAGGTTACAGTAATCAAGACGGGAGAGAATGAGGGCCTGAGTCAGAGTTTTAGCAGTCGAGCAACAGAGGAAAGGGCGTATCTTTGTTATATTGCGGAGGAAAAAGCGACAAGTTTTAGAAATGTTTTGAATGTGAGGGGCGAATGTGAGAGAGGAGTCGAGTGTGACCCCTAGGCAGCATGCTTGGGCTACTGGGTGGATGATCGTAGTTCCAACAGTAATGTGGAAGGAGGTAGTAGGGCCAGGTTTGGGAGGAAGTATGAGGAGCTCTGTTTTAGCCATGTTGAGTTTAAGGCGACGGAGGGCCATCCAGGATGATATAGCAGAGAGACATTCAGAAACTTTGGTCTGTATAGCAGGTGTAAGGTCAGGTGTTGAAAAGTATATTTGTGTGTCGTCAGCATAGAGGTGATATTTAAACCCAAAAGATGTTATAATCATCAACTGCAAACAGTAATTGCGGTTAAAAAAGTTACTGAGATATCAAGTTAAGAAAGTAACCAGCAACAAAGATATACGCAGGATACAAAGTTGCAAGCGCGTGCAGTGCATTGACATAGAGTCTAATATGCATAAATCGGAACTCCTGTGATACTATAAGGCTTGAAAACGGGTCCTCAATAAAGAGATATCAATATACGTATACACTTCTCTGCACTTACTGTTTGCAGTTGAGGATTTCTATTATAAGACCAGAATAGCAAACAAATTTTACCTCAGGCAGCAGGGGATCCCTGGACCAGAAATCAATGAGGTCCATCTCCGGAGACCCCCTGCTTCAATCCTATGTAAGAAAAATAACATAGAAGTAGTTTCATTACCTTAGTGGCTAACCCCTAAGGTATTGAAGGGGTTAAATAGGAGTACCCATTTTTTTGGTGGTAGGGGGCATGTGCATCATCCAAAGGGAGTCACATGGTACTTGAGCCAATCATATTGGGGATTTAGTTCCCACGCTCTGATTGGCTCACTTACCATATGACGGCGGCTGTCTTGCTTTTGATGACGTCATCTTAAAAGGAAATGAAGCATTGCCATTCTGATTGGCTGGCTTCATTTCCTTTACATGACGTCACCAAAAAAAAAAAAAAAAAAATCACATGGTTTGCATTGCCCAATCAAGGCCGTGGGAATCATTTGAAGGAAATGTGACGTCATGGGCCTATAAAAGCCTAATTTTAGAGCAAGAAACCGAGGAGGACGGACCTCCTCCAGCAAGAAGAGGACCAGAATATACAGTACAGAAGACGTTATTGTCCCTGTATTTAAGTATGTCCGTATGGCTATACATACATACATACATTCATCCAGTGACAATATATGGTTGTTATATATTTTTATTTTTCATGTAATTGAATTGTTTTTTTATGCCCATTTATTGCCCCTGTATTTATGTATCTCCATATGGATATATATACATACAGGGACAATAAATGCTTGTATTGCAAATGCTTGTTTTGATGCTTTTTATATGTAGTTTGATGGTTTGTTTAGAACTGTTTCGGCAATCTAACTTGTATTTTTATTTAGTTGCATGTAATTTTGTGTGGTGTTTTAAATAGTTTATTTCAGGGGGGGGTTGCTTTTTATTTGTGGCTTTTTTTGGTAGTTAAATTTTGATTGATGGTGTTACTTTGAACTTTCATTTATTTCATAATTGTTTGGTTTTTGGATTTTAATAGTGAATTGTGTAATTGATTTTAGATTGGATTAATTGATGGTAATTTATTTAGGTTTACTTATTGCTTTGTTTTATTTTATAATTGTTTGGATGGCATTGTATATTGTTTGTAATTGTTTCTTTTAGTTTGAACATTGATTGGCATAGTGTCACATGATGCACAGATTATTTGCATCATGTACACACTGTACAATTAAATTGTTTGATTGGCATTTGTTACATATTTCATTGGCACTGTGATGTTTTGATTTAGCAATGTGATGTTTTATTTTTAATTTGCTATGTGCTGTTTTGATTTTGATATGTTGTGTTTTGATTTTGAGATGTGCTGGGTTTGATTTTGCAATGAGATGTTTTGATTTTGGCATGTTTTGTTAATCCTTAACCATTTCTTTGTACACTGGCGACACACTTTATTCGAGCTTGGCTAGTCCCACGAATTCGGGTATACCCGGGTGTATTGAGGTTTGTGACTGTTTTCTGCCCGAGTGCATTGAGGTATTTTCCAAGCAGGGATTGAAGCATTTTATTCCCGCTGGCTGCAATACTGCACAGTATATATATATATACTGCATTACAATTCATGAATTTATGCCATCTGGTAGACACGCGAAGCATTGCAGCCTATTAAATCCTAATCATTATCATTTAACAGATCAGCCGCCCGTCAGCCAGGCATGAACCCAGGCTGGGAAGGCAAACACAACGGGGCTTGTCAGAGGTGAGGAGCGGCGCATTCCAGGTATCTGCCAGGTACATACCGGGTATTTGCTCGAATAAAGTGTGTCGGTGCAGTATATTGGTTAATCATGCCCATATTATGTGTGTGTGTGTATGTGTGTATGTGTATATATATGTATGTGTATATATACACTGGCGACACACTTTATTCGAGCTTGGCTAGTCCCACGAATTCGGGTATACCCGGGTGTATTGAGGTTTGTGACTGTTTTCTGCCCGAGTACATTGAGTTATTTTCCAAGCAGGGATTGAAGCATTTTATTCCCGCTGGCTGCAATACTGCACAGTATATATATATAAACTGCATTACAATTCATGAATTTATGCCATCTGGTAGACACGCGAAGCATTGCAGCCTATTAAATCCTAATCATTATCATTTAACAGATCAGCCGCCCATCAGCCAGGCATGAACCCAGGCTGGGAAGGCAAATGCAACGGGGCTTGTCAGAGGTTAGGAGTGGCGCATTCCAGGTATCTGCCAGGTACATACCGGGTATTTACTCGAATAAAGTGTGTCGGTGCAGTATGTATGTGTATATATATATATATATATATATATATATATATATATATATATATATATATATATATATATATATATATATATATATATATATATAGCAGAAAATAGCCATGTTAGTCCAGTTGCGATAGTGCAGAATAAATGAGTTCTTCAATATTAGGTGATACCTTTTTTATTGGACTAACAATTTATGTCATAGGATAAGCTTTCGAGAGTTTTCCTCTCTTCTTCAGGTCAAGCAATACTGATATACAAAGGATTCAATGGCTAAAACAGTGTAGAGAGAGGGAAAAAAACAGATATTTACTGTAGATAAGGTAGGGTGTTATAAGTGTTTGATGCCAGGGGACAGTGTCAAAGAAAGATGGGGAGGGGGAGGGATACTGGGGGGGAGAGAAAGAGTGGATAAGAATGGAGGCAAGCAGGATGATTACAAGCAATTTTGATAGGGTGTGAGAAAACCCATGTCCGCATTAAGTCCTTTAGTTTTGGTGTCAAAGAGTCTTATCATTCTGAGTTCAAATGTTTTCCGTTCTTGGGTGCTTTTAAACATTCCATTGAGGATTTTGATTTTTAGATCATTTATGGAATGATCTGGTTGTGAGAAGTGATGTCCCACAGGTGAGCAGTATCTTCCTTCTTCGTGATGGAGTATAGAGTGTCTGTGCATATTCATTCTTCCTTGTAGTTTTTGGCTGGTTTCCCCAATCCTGCTTGCCTCCATTCTTATCCACTCTCTCTCTCCCCCCTAGTATCCCTCCACATCCCCACCTTTCTTTGACACTGTCCCCTGGCTTCAAACACTTATAACTCCCTACCTTATCTACAGTAAATATCTGTTTATTTTTTTTTCCTCTCTCTACACTGTTTTAGCCCTTGAATCCTTTGTATATCAGTATTGCTAGACCTGAAGAAGGGAGGATAACTCTCGAAAGCTTGTCCTATGACATAAATTGTTAGTCCAATAAAAAAGGTATCACCTAATACTGAAGAACTCATTTATTCTGCACTATATATATATATATATATATATATATATATATATACACAAGGTAATTCAAGGTGCATGTTCCATAAGCATCAATAGGACATGAATGAATATATATATTGTATAAATAAATGGGTGAAAGGTGAGGGTAGTTGCCTGGGAAGGGTGGTTAGGCCTCGTGGGTGGGTATCGGGGCAGGGTGGGTTAACCCCTTAATTACTTTCACGGTTATTAACCAATAAGGTAATTAAGGGGTTAGGGGACATTAAAATGTATTTGCAGTGTATTTTTGTGACAACAGAGGACACCTGCTGTAACCTGACGTGGACATCCATCATATTGCTGTGGTAAGTAGAACCATATTTATTTACTTTATTTATGCTGGTTTATGTGTTTAATAATGGGCAAATAATCTATTATCCCTATCTGGATAATAGTTACATTAGGGCCCATCTCATACGGTGGGTTTCATTCCAGGCTGCCACTGTAAAGCGGAAATCGCCGTAAAGCGGGGCCCCACTGTACTGTATTGTACATTTGAAAACAGAGGTGCAGAGCTGCAAACAGACTGTTTCCAATCTCTAACTTGTTATAGTTATACTATATACAGTATTTTATGTCTTTATTTATATAGGGCCAAAAGTGTACTCAGCTCTTCACAAAGAATACAGTACAGGGAAATATAATAATACAATAAGTGCAGCAAAAATCAGACAATGGGAAAGAAAATCCCTGCCCCGAAGCGCTTACAATCTAAGAGGTTTGAGGGGAAACTTACAGAGACAGCAGGTGAGGGAATAAGTGCTACAGATGGGTGTGCTTGGCCACAATGGGTGGTATAAATGACTGTGGGACAAAAGCCATGAGTGCAAGCTATTGGGATACTTGATTTGAGGGGCACGTTTTAAGGTTAGTCAGTGTTAAATGAAAAGGTTAACACCATTTACAGGGGAAGTGATGTCAGGGAGCCATGGGTGAGTAATGGTGCAGTGGGGAGTGGGGAAGTTGGAGAGAACATGGACATTCACCAAGGAGTGAGGAAACAGTAAACAGAAAATGCAATTAGGAGGGCATAGTGATATACAGGAGGAGAGACTTCCCAGTTATTGGAGGATAGGAAGAGTACAAATAATCACAGCTTTTAGAAAGTAAAGTTCTCACAGTTATAAAGTTGTTGTTCAGAGTCCAGATCTTCCTCCAATCTTCACCTCCAATTTCAACTCCAAGATTAAATCCACACACTTAAATGTTACACTTTGATGTTACACAGCCATATATAGTATACAGTATAGTGTTACAATATATACTGTACAGTATACTGTAGTTATACAGTTACAGTAGAGGCAACGTTTATTCTAACATTTGCCGTAAACTAGCCGGGTTACATTCTGGGTATGTGCTGGGTATGTGCTGGGTATGTTCTGGGCTAGTTTGAGGCACGTTTAAGGCATTTCTGCATTGACTAACGACCCATAGGATTAACACAGCAGGGATCCCTGGCAGTCCAATTCAGTTTGAATGGGACTGCCAGGGACCCCCGCTGTTAATCTGATAGGCCATTAATCAATGCAGAAATGCTGGGGCTAGTTTAAGGAAAGTTTAAGGCATGTATTCAGAGTGTTTCCTGGGTTTTTTGGGGAATTGCCACTGGTTTTTGTTTGAATAAGAGTTGCCTCTACTGTATAATGTACAGTATATATTTTGACAGTAGTTACTGTATAGTCCAATATAGTGATATATGCAATGCCTTAAATGCACTCTACTGCACTAATTTTTTATTTTCTTTCCAGAGCTGCAGCAGTACAGGAAGGGGGGGGGGGGCATGTGTAAAAGTATGTACTGTGTGTATACTGTAGCAACAGTCAGGAATTTACACAACCCCCCCAATGACAAAAGAACTACAGAATGCAATGCAGCCATTACGAAGAAGATAAAGTCAAGATTGTAAATTTGGAAGAAGATGAGACCTACTTCTGTATTATTCATTTTTCCATGATTATCCTGAACAAATAAAATAGTTTCTTTTTTAAATTCATGAGAATCATTCAAACACCCCGACCCCCAAAGAAAAATTACAGTAATATACTGCACAGTACAGTATACATTACAGTACAATTACAGTACATAAGACGGTTCACATAATGGTTTATTTAAATCAGTCCTCCAAAAAGGGATGTCTCCTTTTTATTTATTTATTTTTTTAACTTGAAATTGAGTGTGTGTGGAGGAGTCATTCTCTCTCCAAATCCTCTCCAAGAAGGGCTTATCACACGTGCGCATGCGTGTGTGAGAATGCCTTCAAGAAGACTCTGTGACACATTTACTGTAAACAAAGCCTCAAAGATTTTCATGAATGGCTCTTGGGGGGGAGGTGTCGATAAGAATTTGAAAATACCTTTGGCTTTAGGCTGTGTGTGTGTGGGGGGGGGGGAGATGTGATATTTCTCGCATTTTCAATTTCCTTTGCAAGGCCGGGTGTGTATGCAGAATTATTAGTTCAAATAAATCTTTTGAACAGTTCATCAAAATGTTGTGACCCCCCCACCACCCCCACCCCTCAAATAAAAATGATAAAAGAATTACAGAATGCAATGCAGCCATTACAAAGAAGATTTAACTTGAAATTCATTTTGAATGTGTGTGGAGGAGTCATTCTAGCAGTCATGCTACAGTAGCAGTGTATGCAGGATTATTAGGTCAGCGAAATATTTTGAACAGTTCATCAAAATGTTATGACACGCCGACCCCCCACCCCTCACATAAAAAGTACAGTATACCACATCATACAGTACAGTATACAGACAAAAAAAGTTGAATGTTTATTTATTTTTTTTATTCCCCAACTTGAAAATTCACATACAGTACATGCATGTGCCTAAATGTGATGACACGCATATGCGTTTCAACAAGGTTCCAATGAGATAAATGTACAATACACGCATGCGCATAAAATAAAAACAGGACGAAAAGAAGAGCAAGCCTAGCAAAAGCATTGATTAATAAATAATAAATAATCCATATAGAAATGTGATGACACGCATATGCGTTTCAACAAGCTTCCAATTAGACATACTGTAAACACATGAGCGGAAAAAAATATTTTACATTTGGAAGAAGTGACATTGTATTTTTGTATTACTTCTTTTCCCTGTATTATCCTGTATACATTATGTGTCCTCATATTTTTAATCTGTGTATGGCTAAGGAGCCTCAGAAATGACTTATTTCCCATGTTCATTTACAGTATGAACTCATAACGTTAATCTTCAAATTACAAATACACACACACACACACTTGTAAAACTGTACGGCAATAAAAGACATGTTGAATTGCTATTAGATTTTTAAGACAACAACTCGCGATTGCCCACTTGAGTTTCTCAACAGTATTGCAGACAACACTAAAATGCAATTTTCTGAACCCGATAGAAACCCGAGTCAACACGCGTCTAAGGTGGTACGGTTGGAAAAAATCATGACATGGGTATTCCGAAGTATACACCGCGTGAAGTCTTTGAATAACGGCCGCTGCAGTTGTACATCAACACTTGTTAGATGTATTCTGCAAACAGTAATTTCTTTAGTTATTCTCAAAATTATATTTCCTTTACATTATTCTGTATTTTCATTTAATTACATGGCATTATTCTACACTGCATATACTAAATAAAACATATCTATTATTACACTGGATTTTTTCTACTGCATTCTGGGATACTATTCACATGTGTATTTCGATAGCAATGTTTCATTAAATTAAGTAGACTTTACATCGTTTTGGAGTGATAGGTTTTAGTACACATTTCATATTTGTTTAATCTGTCAGAAAGCAAAATGTGAATTTCAAGAGATAAGAACTTTTTACATAATGACTCGCTGCAAGTGTCCTAATAGCTATGTCACTGTAGCAATCACAGATTCTACAACAAATATCCTTAAAATAGTTTTCAATCATAGCTCAACTGCTCTAAAAGAATACATGGAAGCATAAACAAGTATGTAATGGGAAGCTTTTAATTTGAAAGATATAACAAATGAAAGAAATATATATGCATTGTTTATTTTCACAGTGCATAACTTTAATTGCCTAGCCATCTCTTTCATTAAAAACAATTGCAAAAAGATGTTTCTCTTTCTCTGTTAAAGTCAGTCTTTGTCACTCTGCCGTGGTTTGAGTTCTAGTGTAAGCAGAGGTGTTAGTGTTTGCCAGCGATGAGGAGGCCACAGGATGTGAGTAGCATGCCCATGAGAAACGTGTAAAATAAAGTCAAATAATATGAATCACATAAAAAATTACATAAGCAGATTAGACAAATAGATACATAATGGGGTTAGAACATTAACAAATTAAATCATAATGAATAACTGTGTTAGAAAAAAGGATACATACTAAGAATATACTAAGATAGTACCACAACCATTGTATGATGGCATTTTAGGAACGGTGCAGTTAAAAATTATAGTAGTGAACTAGTAGTTCACTCGCTTGTTGGTCCTAGTGAAAAGTATTCATTGCAGGTTATGATACCCTTTTAAAGAAACAACATTAGGTTTCTTTATAGATTTAATATTAGCCCAGAGAGCTTTCAAACCTGTAGATTTAATGTGGAAAAAGAAACCTATGAGGTTTTAAAATCTGTTCACTATTAAGTATTTCATCTATGAACTCCCAACTGTTGGGATCCCATAAAAGTGATCACAACCTACAACACATCTATATTAAACTGTAATGTTTACAAGTGTAGCCAGGACTGGTTTCTGGCTACCAGTCTGATTCTAAATCTAATCTGATCTAAATCTCTGTTTTTTCTGATTTCCAAACAACTGTTATAGCTATAGATTTCTTTGCAAACAGTATTGCTGACCTGACGAAGAGAGGAGAACTCTCGAAAGCTTGTCCTATGACATAAATTGTCAGTACAAATAAAAAAAGGTATCACCTGATACTGAAGTACTCAAGATATAAGGTATTTTGAAGAGAGAAAAAATGCAGAATATTGAAAAATACTACTACTAATAATACACACAAAACCCCAGCAAGCTCTATTTGGGAACCCCTGAGCCCCCACAAAATATATATGTATATAAGTGTCAAAAAGGAGAGCTATTGAGCGTGGCATATGTATACAACAGACGACAGAGAAGCCCAATGCTACATCCAACATGACTAAAATACACAGTCAAATACTTATATATTCTCTTAAAAAAGGGTCATTTAGTTTAACCCTTTGGCCAAAGCATTGTAAACTTGCGAGCCACGACAAGGCAGACCCTGTTTGCAAGTCCTAACACTAGCAGATCAACTACTAATATACCTCTATTAGGATTGAATCTGTCGTCTGTACTACAAATAATAACAATAATAAAGTTAGGTGTCTACAAAATTACCTTTAAATTATATAAAATATGTTATGATCATTTTTAAAAAAAAATACGTAGTTCTATGTATTTTCTATTTTCTAATTATGTATTTTGAAGAAAAAACAGTTGCGCTATATGGAGAAATCTTAATACAGTACAGTACATACAGTAGTCCATTTGATGGTGAAAAATTATGTAAATCCTGTGTGTCTGTGGTTTTCACTATTATGAGCCATGATAAATAGTTTAAAGATTTTTTAAATACAATTCATTAATATAATTTCTAATCTTCTAGAAGTACTGTATGTCATTTCTACACAAAGTACAACATGTCCATCAAATGTCCGGAAATATCTACATAGCATGCACAGAATCTTAAGGAAACTATTAAACCAACTGTTAAAGAAACCTGTTTCTTTACAATTTGTAGTTAAGAGTAAATTTATATATTCTACTAGGAAAAGTCTGTTTTTGTTTGAAATTAAACCATGCCTGACATCATTATCATGCAGACTTTTCAAGTTGACCCATTGCCTTATAAAACATCTGTGTCACTTGCAGTTTGGCTTCAGCAGTTTGACATCATGAATAATATGGTAATTGTTCAGTAAACCTGTTACTCTTAGTTCAACACATTATGTATAACTGTCAGAGACAGGCTCAAAAATCTCGCGAAAGGGTACAGTACTCACAGAATACAGTAACTTCCTAGCAAGTGGCCAAGGTGACCCACATTCTATTTCTCTGCTTATGTTGTGTGCAATTCTCTCAGGTCCATTTCATCTGCAGACTCAGAGTCGGGGGCAGAACAATCAAACAATGAGCACACTAGGTCAGATGAAGAAGAGGTTTTACCTCTACCTGGGCCTTAATGAGAGATAGCTCAAGAGTGCAAAAAGGGTAGCCACGAGTTCTGACATTTCTGACAATGTGAAGCAGCTTGCACCTGAGCTCTCCCCTTCCACAGTTCCATTTTCAAATTTCTGAACAAGAAGAAATTATCACTATTGAGGATGCTTCTGTTAAAGGTGTTGACAATGATAATGATTTTGTTGAAGGTTAAAAGTAGCCACTGATAAGTAATGCATTTTCATGCCTGTCAAAAGGACAAACAAGTTCACCTCTTTTGTCTGGAAAGTGCTTTACCCTAACCCAAATAATAAAAGCCAAGCAATCTGCAGCCTTTGTCATGTAAAAATATGCTGTTTTAGGAAAACAGATCACACAAGCACTTCCTCCATGTTAAAAGCTCTGTCTTAAGGGGCATACCGACAGTTTTTGCTAAACGTACTCAGATTTTAGAATGATGGAAGATTATTATTTCCATGATAACAATGATAACAGAAGATAACACCAGGGCCAGCTCATTTATATATTGGGAGCAAAAGAGAACTAGAGCCCTTTAAACAGTAAACATATTGGTTATGGTTTACAGATTCTATCCTGAATAGAAGAATGATAAATTGCTGCACACTATTATAATCAGAAAAAAGGGGATACAACTACTGGTGCTCCTGGTTCAGGATTCTCTGTAACAATCCAGGGTATAACGAAGGGAAGAAAATCAGGGCTCCACGGATTTGCTCAATAAACTAATTTATTGCCAATAGATTTAACGTTTCGGCAACACAGGCCTTTCTCAAAAGCAGAAATGTAATATGCCATTTCTGCTTTTGAGAAAGGCCTGTGTGACCGAAACGTTAAGTCTATTGGCAATAAATTAGTTCATTGAGCAAATCCGTGGAACCCTGATTTTCTTCCCTTCATTACAGATTATATCCACCATTCATTATCTACTATGAAATAATATTTACCACATTTTCACGATTCTAAGACGCACCTTTTTTTCCCATTTTAATATGTCTGAAATAGGGAGGCATCCTAGGCTGCGGCCTCGCTAACGCTGACCACGTATAGCACGGTTACCTCTGCAAATGTTGATCCTCACAGCCACACTCACGCAGTGCGCACACGCCCATGCGCTGGCACACGCTCTCCCAAGCTTTGTGCTTGGGGAGACAAGGGAGCTATACTTTCGGGCGCAGGGCAGGGTCACATGACCCAGCTCTGACCAATGGGGAGAGAGAGGGCGTGTTTCAATGTGCTGTCACTTTCAGCACCGTGGAGCAAACACAACATGGAATTTAGCGGAGAGAGGTGGAGGGGGGAGTGGAGAGAGGTGAAGGGAGGAACAGAGAGAGGTGAAGGGGGGAACGGAGAGAGGTGGAGGGGGGAACAGAGAGAGGTGGAGGGTGGAACGGAGAGAGGTGGAGGGGGAAATGGAGAGAGGTGGAGGGGGGAACAGAGAGAGGTGGAAAGGGTGGGGGGAAACGGAGAGAGGTTGAGGGGGTGGGGGGAGTGGAGAGAGGTGGAGGGGGGGAGCAGAGAGAGGTGGAGGGGGGGTGCGGAGAGAGGTGGAGTGGGGGGAGCAGAGAGAGTGGAGGGGGGAGTGGAGGTAGGTGGAGGGGGGGAGCTGACAGAGGTGGAGTGGGGAGCGGAGAGATGTGGAGTGGGGCAGGGGGGAATGGATAGAGTGGAGGAGGGCAGGGGGGAATGGAGAGAGGTGGAGGGGGGCAGGGTGGAGCATAGAGAGGTGGAGGGGGGAGCATAGAGAGGTGGAGGGGGGAACAGAGAGAGGTGGAGAGGGGGAAACGTCGAGAGGTGGAGGGGGGAACAGAGAAAGGTGGAGGGCTGTGGAGGGGAGCGGAGAGAGGTGGAGGGCAGTGGAGGGGAGCGGAGAGAGGTGGAGGGGAGCGGAGAGAGGTGGAGGGGGTGTGAGGTGAGAGGTGGAGGGGGGAGCGGAGAGAGGTGGAGGGGGGAAATGGAGGGAGGTGGAGGGGGGAAAAGAGAGAGGTGGAGGAGGGGGAATGGAGAGAGGTGCCGGGGGGACGGAGAGAGGTGGAGGGGGAGCGGAGAGAGGTGGAGGGGGGGAGCAGACGGAGGTGGAGCGGGTGGGGGGGAACGGAGAGAGGTGAGGAGGCGGGGGGGAACGGAGAGAAGTGGAGGGGGCAGGGGGAATGGAGGGAGGTGGAGGGGGTGGGGGGAATGGAGGGAGGTGGAGGGGGGCAGGGAGGAGCATAGAGAGGTGGAGGGGAGAACAGAGAGAGGTGGAGGGGGGAAACAGAGAGAGGTGGAGGGGGGCAGGGTGGGCGGAGAGGTGGAGGGGGAAAGGAGGAGGTGAAGGAGGGTAACAGAGAGAGGTGGAGGGCAGTGGAGGGGAGCGGAGAGAGGTGGAGGGGGAGCAGAGCGAGGTGGAGGGGGGAGCGGAAAGATAGGTGGAAGGTGGGAAATGGAGAGAGGTGGAGGGGGAAACGGAGAGTGGTGGAGGAGTGGGAATGGAAAGAGGTGCAGGGGGGACGGAGAGAGGTGGATGGGGGGTGCGGAGTGAGGTGGAGGGGGGGATCGGAGTGAGTTGGGGGGAGCAGAGTAAGTTGGAAGGGGGGAGCGGAGTGAGGTGGAGTAAGGGAGAGGAGTGAGGTGGAGGGGGGGAGCGGAGTGAGGTGGAGGGGGGAAGGAGAGAAAGGAGAAAAGGGGGAGATAAAGGAGAGAAAGTGGTAGAGAAGGGAGGCTGAGATGGGGGGAGAGAAAGGAGAGAAGATGGGAGAGAAGGGGGAGATAAAGGAGAGAAGGAGGGAGAGAAGGGGGAGAGAGAGAGGGGAAGGGAGAAAAAGGAGAGAGGGGAAGGGTGAGAGAGAGGGGAATGGAGAGAGAGAGTGGGGGGATTGGGGAGAAAGAGGAGGGAAGGGGGAGAGAGAAAGCAAGGGGGAGAGAAATGAGAGAATGGGGGACAGAGAGGAGGAGGGAGTGCAAGGAGGGAGAGAAAGGAGAGAGGGGGGCCGGGAGAGAGAGGGGAGCCGGGAGAGAGAGGGGGCCCAGGAGAGAGAGGGGGGCCTGGAGAGAGAGAGCACAGGGGGGGTGGCAGAGAGAGAGCATGGGGGGTGGAATAGAAACTAGGGGGGGGGGCAGAAGAGAGAGCGGGCAGGGAGAGAGAGAGCAATGAGGAGAGAGAGAGCAATGGGGGGGAGAGAAGAGGGAAGGGGGAGGGAAGTGAGGGATAGAGGAGGGAAGGGGGGTGAGAGGGAAGGGGAAAGAGAGGAGGGAAGAGGCAGAGAGAGGAGGGAAGGGAGAGAAAGGAGGGATGGGAGAGAGAGGAGTGAAGGGGGGATAGGAGGGAAGGGGGAGAGAGAGGAGGGAAGGGGGAGAAAGAGGACATAAGGAGGGGAGAGAAAGCAAGGGGAGAGAGAAACGAGAGAAGGGGGAGAGAGAGAGAGGGGAAGGAATAGAGAGGAGAAGAGAGAGAGAGGGGGGAAAGAGAGGGGGGAAAGAGAGGGGTAGAGAGGGGGGAGAGAGGGGGGTCGGGATAGAGAGGGGGCCAGTAGAGAAAGAGTACAGGGGGGCGGGGGAGAGAGAGCACAGGGGGGGGTGTGAGAGAGAGCGGGGGGAGAGAGAGAGAGCAATGGGGGGAGTGGAGGGAAAGGAGGCAGGAAGGGGGAGAGAGGAGAGAAGGGGGAGAGAGGGGAGGGAAGGGGGAGGGAGGAGGGAAGGGGAGCGAGAAAGCAGGGGGAGAGAAAGCAAGGGGGGAGAGAAACGAGAGAAGGGAGAGAGGAAGGGAGAGAGAGGGAGGGAGAAAGAGAGGGGGGATGGGAGAGAGGGGGAGGCTGGGAGAAAGAGCGCAGGGGGTGGGAGAGAGAGGAGGGGGCAGGAGAGAGAGCAGGGGTGTGGGAGAAAGAGCAGAGGAGGCAGGAGAAAGAACAGGGGGGAAGAGAGCAATGGGGGGGGAGTGAACAATGGGGGGGAGGTGGAGGGGGAGAGAGGAGGGAAGGGAGGGAGAGTAGGGAAGGGGGGGAGACGAGGGAAGGGGGAAGAGAGAGGAGGGAATGTGGGAGAGAAGGGAGGGAAGAGGGGGTAGAGAGAAAATGGATGGACACACAGAGAGACAGATACAGAGAGACACACACACACACACACACACACACACACACACACACACACACACACACACAGACACACAGACACACACACACATACAGAGACACACACTCACACACACATACACATACACAGAGACAGACACACATACAGACACAGAGACAGCCCCGATCCAGCCAATGACACACACCCTCCCATAATAGCCACACCCCACGCTCAAGCTCTAAAAATGTTGCAGGACATCAATCGCTCATGCTTGGAGAGCTGGTTACATCACCGCTCCCAAGCATGAGTGAGCTCAGCGGTAGCATGGCCGCAGCCTTAGGGGGCGGCCCCAGTCACTTCTACAGCGCACACCTCGGCATGCGCTGTGCTATCAAGCCCCGCCCTCCCAGTCAGGCCGGTCTCAGTCCCTACCTTGTCGCGCACCTTTCCCCAGCGGTGCGCGACAGGTTTTCAGGCAGGTAGGGGAATTTGAAATTAACATCTGCAACGGAGGCGTGGCCACGCCCCCACCGGTGATTCAGCCAATAAGGGCGAACCACGCCCCCGCAAACCCACAGCCACGCTCCCTCCCATTGCAAACCTTCCCTTTCCCATCAGGCCGCCTATCGCGGTGTAGCGCTGTGCACGCGCCACCCCCCCCGCCGGGCGCGCGTACCACAGTGAAGACTGGGGACTCAGCCTTAGAATCGATATACTAAAAAAAAAAACAGCTAGGGGGCGCTGCTGGAGATGCCGGCTGGGGATCTTCAGTGTGCAGCAACAGCATGACTGCGATCTTGGCCCCTGACCCCCCCCCCCCCCTGTGCAGTGAGATAAGCTGGAGATGCCGGCCAGGGATCTTCACAGACTCCGATCACGGCCCCCCCCTCCATGAGGTGCAGAGAGATCCCCTGGAGATGCTGGCCAGGGATCTTCAAATTGCCCAGCAGCCCCCCCCTTCCCCCTGTCAAATCTCTGTGTGAACTGCAGGAGGTGTAAAACATACTGGACACCTAACAAGCTCCTATTGAACCTCCAAAATAACCACAACATATATAAGCATATGAGTGTCACAGAAGAGTGCTACTGAGCATGGCAATATATATATAATGTATGAGTTTCACAGAGGAGTGCTACTGAGCTCTGTCTGTGTTTTATGTTCTGTCTCTGGTTTTAAATATGAACTGCAGGAGGTGCAGAGTGAGCTGTGTGTCTGTGTGTGTCTCTGTGTCTGTGTATGTCTGTGAGTCTGTGTGTGTGTGAGTCTGTGTGTGTGTGTGTGTCTGTGTGTGTGTCCCTTCATTCTCTCCCTCCCCACCTTCCCTCCTTCCCCCATATCGCTCCATTCTCTCCTTCCCAATTTCTCTCCTTCACACCATTCTCCCCCTCCCCAATTCTCTCACTCCCCCCCTCCATTCTCCCCATCCCCCTTCATTCTCCCCCTATCCCATAGCCTCTCTTGCATTCCCAGTAAAATCAACCCCACACTGATGAGACCCATCAAGGTCGAAACAGCTGTCTGTGGGTGGTTTTCTGGGTATGCACATTAACCCTGGCTGTGCTCAAATCTGTGACCATGCAGCAAGCTTAAGCCTATAGGGAACCATGTTAAAAATGGTTATTGAGGCAAAAAGTGACACTGTGTGCTCATTTGCATGTCATTTCCCAGAATCCCTTGCTGCAGTGGAAGTGCTGTATGCTGGGTGATAATGGGGAAAGGCGGGGTTGCAGACCTGCCTAAGACATGCAGATGAGCATACAGCTATATTTGCATATTTGCTTTCCTGTGGAGGTTTTTTTTCACTTTTTTTACTCACCATAACTTAACTCAGTATTATGTTTTATATATATATATATATATATATATATATATATATATATATATATATATATATACATATACACACAATAGGGGTCTGCGCTCGTGTGTGGAACGCCAGAAGTATAGGATATATAAAATTAATTGAACCGGTAATAAATCATAAATACATCAACATGATATTAATGAATTAATATAATGATATACCAATGCAATATATCCTAAATAATGAAATTAATTAATATACCAAAAATGCACTGTGAATGTCCAATATAAAAAAAAAAGCTAAAAACATACAATTATACAAAAAAAATTATTGTGTGGTGCTGTGAACTTTGCCTTAATCTGCTCAATGCAGATAGTCCTCTAGAGTCCAACAAATAAGTCCAATAATTGGGGAGTGACAGTGGCACTATTAGGACCAACAGGCAGCTTATTAAAAGGGCACAACGACCTCCCTCTCCACCTGCATAGAAAAATATAAGAAAAAAAAGCACCAAATCCTAGTGCATTACTGTGCAAAATAGATATATTTAATTCCCAAAAATCTCAATAAAAATGAACTCACAAACATAAAACAATTAAAAGCATTGTATGAGTAATACTCATGCTCCTAGGACCAGGAAACGCTGCTTTGCTGCTGTAGTCCCTCCGTGACTCCACTGGAACAGATTGCTGCCTCCGTTGTTCACTGCCTGCAGGAACTGACGTATCAGGCACTCCACGATGGTCTCTCCCCCGGTATACACCAAACAGTTGATCTTTAGTTCCCACCGGGGACGGTTGAAGTCGCGGACCAGCGGGTGACGTCACGGGAACAGTTCTAATTACCGGACCGGTACAGATACTCAGCAGTTCAATGGCTTATTATGTTTTATATATATATATTATGTTTTATATATATATATATATATATATATATATATATATATATATATTGTGACAGAAACCAGGGGATGGTAACAAATTCCATATATAGGGCTCCCAGGATACTGGACAGCTTCAATCCTGTTTAGGCTAGAAAGTGCAGCCTCAGAATATATGCACTCCATCCCACAGTTTGACAGTTGCTGGAACTGAGGGATGAGGGATCCAGACCAGAGTTTGTCTGCTGCCTGATTTCTGTCACCTGTCCTGCTAGATAGAAATCAGGTATTTATGGCTGATTTCCTGGTTCCTCTTCCCTCTCCCCAAGAGACTGGAGGCAGGAATGCTGCTGGAAGCAGAGAGGGGAAAAGCCTCTCCCCAAACAGGTTAACTCATTCTGTTCCTTTTCTCAAATTGTAAAGATTCTTATTTTTGTTTGTTGGAAGCGGGCAAGCCGCTCCAACCCCAGTCAGGGTGAATCTCAGTTAAGTTATTGCTCAGATGAGCAGGGTTTTGTTTTGCTTGTGTTTTCTTTTGTATTCACTATGGCAGTCTCAGTACCTGGGACTGAATAAATCAGCCTGTTTAAAGGAACAGCACGTTACGCCTCATCATTCAACCTACCCTAAAAGACCATGTTCTAGCAGTCCTGGACAGACGGCGGAGCCCCAGAGTAAGCCGTTTGTCACATATGGTGGAGAATGCGGGCAGAATACTAAAAGGTCTGCGGGTAAAAGAACTTGAAAAAAAAAAAAAAGTGTTTTTTTCCCCCAAACAAGATGGAAGACGTGGTTAGTGCGTTGGTACGCAATGTCGCTGCCCAGAAAGAGACGAATGCAGCCCTGCAAGAGGTGAATACAACCCAGCAACAGCTGCTAATAGCCCAGAAAGAGACAAACCACTTGCTGAGAGAGGAGCAATAACGGTTTGCCCAGGTCATACAGCAGGAACTCGACGTCCTGAGAGAGGCAATCACTACGGCTCCACTGGCAGAGGCAGCCCCAGTCCTGAAAATGACCAGGGCAAGCCACTACCTTCAGAAGATGGGGCCCTCGGATGATGTTGAAACCTATCTTCTCACTTTTGAACGCACGGCACAGAGAGAGGGTTGTCCAGAAGCTGAGTGGGCCTGTCTAATTGCACCCTTCTTTAGCGGCGAACCCCAGAAGGCTTACTTTGATCTAGAGCCAGCCGAAGCTAACGTCTATGCAAAGTTGAAGTTCGAGATCCTCGTCCGCCTCGGCGTAACCACGGCTGTTCGCGCCCAAAGGTTCCACGCATGGTCCTTCACGTTGGATTAAGCCACCCGATCCCAGATGTATGACCTCATCCAGCTCGCCCGGAAGTGGCTACAATCCGAGATCCACTCAGCAAGCCACATCGTGGAACGGTTGGTCATGGACCAGTTCTTGAGGAAACTTCCCTCTGCCCTACGCCGTTGGGTCAGTCAGAGTGACACCCACAATGCAGATGAGCTGGTGGCCCTCGTAGAAAGGTACAATGCAGCAGAAGAGCACCTGCATCCCACAGTCATGGAGCATCCCCACTAACCAAGGTTCCAGGACACTTCCAGAGATGGTAAAAGGGTACCAGGGTTAAGGGGGGCTGAAGAGCGGTGACTGCCTTCACACAGCACCAGCAACAATGGCTCGCATACTAAGGGCAACAGCCAACATGGAGAGCCGAAAAAGGGCTCTAAGTGAGACACAGACTATGTACTTAAATGTGTAAATTGTTATGAGAGGGGCCACACCGCGAAAGTCTGCCCACTAAAAACTGAAGCAATGCAACAGCGTTGAACCTTATTCGTTGTGCTCTCAATGTATGGGCCCTAGCCCAGAGGACCCCTTGAATAACCATCTCTGGGCATTTGTAAAGGTAAATGGTAAGAGGGTTCAGGCACTACTTGACTCTGGGAGTATGGTTACGCTAGTGTCCGAATACCTGTTGCCCATTGAAAAAAAACAGGTAAACATTTCACAAAGAGTGGCAATTTGTTGTATACATGGGGATACTCACGAGTATTTCACTGTTGATGTTCTTATTGAAACAGAGTTTGGTTCTTTAGATTTCAAAGTGGGTATAGTACCCAAACTGGCACATGATGTGTTAATAGGGACCGATTTTCCCCATTTTCTAAAAATGTGGTCCTCCTCTCAGAGTAGCACGCAGAGTTCAATAGCGGACCATAAAGAAGTAACAGAAGAAACAAATCCTTTCCCTTTTTCAGAAATGGAGGTTGACGAGGGCCCAAATAAAAAGGGGAAAGAGTTAGAGTGCTGTAAAATTGCCTTTCCCATGGCCACATTGGTAGGGAATACCCCAAATCAAGATGTTGAACAGGCTCTTACCACCCCAGAACAGTGTAAGACCTTCGCTGACCTAGAAGTCAGTCCTGGGAGTTTTAAGAAGGCCCAGTGGGAAAACCCCACATTAGCGGAAGCAAGGAGGAATATACGGGACCAGAATAGTACTCCTGGCCAACCAGATAGGTCACTTGCCTACCCCTACTTCGAGGTAGAAAATGACCTAGTATATTGGGTTGATAGGAGGAAATCCATTATAACTAAACAATTGTTGGTGCCATGGACATTTCGTAATGTAGTATTACACCTCGCACATAGTCAATCATTGGGGGGACACCTAGGGGTGGAAAAGACAAAAGGAAAGGTTCTCCGAAGCTTCTATTGGCCTGGGGTTCTGGCAGAAATTACAAATTATTGCTCCTCATGCCCAGAATGTCAGATCACCGCCCCGTTCAAAGCGTATCGTAACCCATTGGTACCCCTTCCCATAATAGATGTACCATTTGACCCGATTGCTATGGATCTAGTAGGACCCCTAATCTAGTCTGCTAGAGGACATCAGCATATATTGGTAATATTAGATTATGCCACCCGATATCCGGAGGCAATTCCCCTACGTAGCACCTCTGCTAAAAACATAGCAAAATAGTTAATAGTCCTGTTTACCCGGGTCGGAATTCCTAAAGAGATCTTAACTGACCAGGGAACACCATTTATGTCCCAAGTAACAAAAGAGTTATGTAAACTCCTAAAAATCAAGCATCTCAGAACCTCAGTCTATCATCTACAAACAGATGGTTTAGAGGAACGATTCAATAAAACCTTAAAAAGCATGTTACGCCGGGCGGTTGATAAGGATGGGAAAAACTGGGATTGTTTGTTACCATATCTGTTATTTGCCATTAGGGAGGTCCCCAATCATCCACAGGCTTCTCCCCATTTGAACTATTGTATGGGCGACACCCAAGGGGCTTACTGGATATAGCCAAAGAGACTTGGGAACACGAGGTTACACCATACAGAAGTGTAATAGAACATGTTGCCCGGATGCAGGACCGCATAGCTGCGATCCTACCTACTGTATAGTGAGGGAACACATGGAAAAAACTCAAGAGGCACAGAGGAATACGTATAATAAGGGTGCTAGGGTCAGAATTTTTAATCCAGGAAATAGGGTGCTAGTTCTGGTTCCCACCATAGACAGTAAATTCCTTGCTAAGTGGCATGGGCCATATGAGGTCTTGGAAAGAGTGGGAGCAGTAAATTACAAGGTGAGACAGCCAGGTAGGAGGAAACCTGAGCAAATTTACCATGTAACCCTACTTAAGCCCTGGAAAGGTAGAGAGGTCTTATTAACCCAAGTACCCCCAGGTCCGTCAGAGAATCGAGATACTGACCCAGAGGTTAGCATAGCTGAAACCCTGTCCATTCATCAGAAACGAGAGGTCCAAAACCTAGTGAGAAGAAACAAAGACATCTTCTCTACAAAGCCAGGTAGAACTAGGGTAATTGAACATGACCTAGTCTCTGAACTGGGTCTCACCAACCTCCAACAGCTGAAACAGCTGAGAATATGTTAACAAAACACAGCTGTTGGAGTTTGGTGGCTCCTCCTTCCCAGGTTTTAAGTTTGCCCCTCCCCACTTCCCTAGTTTGCAGGTCCTTTCATTCTGCTGGATATACAGTACTTTACTGTGTATTTCTGTCATGTTGGATGTAGCATTGGGCTTCTCTGTCGTCTGTTGTATACATATGCCACGCTCAATAGCACTCAATTTTGACACTTATATACATATATATATATATTGTGGGGGCTTAGTGGTTCCCAAAAAGAGCTTGCTGGGGTTCTGTGTTTGTTAACGTATTCTCAGCTGTTTCAGCTGTTGGAGGTTAGTGGCTCCTCCTTCCCAGGTTTTAAGCCCGTTCCTCCCCACTTCCCTAGTTTGCAGGTCCTTTCATTCTGCTGGATATAGACCCACTGTGGTCTTTCTCCCTCCTAATAGAGGTAAATGAGAATTTTAATCCTAATAGAGGTATACTAGTATTTTATCTGGTAGTGTTAGGCCTTGCGAACAGGTGTCTGCCTTGTCGTGGTTCGTAAGCTTACAACGCTTTGGCCAAAGGGTTAAACTAAATGACCCTATTTCAAGAGAATATATAAGTATTTTACTGTGTATTTCTGTCATGTTGGATGTAGCATTGGGCTTCTCTGTCGTCCATTTCAGTATTAGGTAATACTGTATGCGTTTTGTTTTTTTTCACTCCAAATGCCATTTTTAAATTTTTTTTTTGTGTACTAATCATTCTTTGGTTGCTACAGCAACCATTTAGAAAAAGGGGGAGAGCAGTATTTCTACTTTAAGTAGGAAGTGATAAATAGCTCTTACGTAAATTATGATATGATTTTTTTCCACAAATTACAATTTTCCTCATAATCTAAAACCAAAACTGAAAACATTTTAGAGACAAAAACCAAACCTCCAGATCAGAAGCGAGCATCTGTATTGGCAATACACTGTTCCCCAAGCTATACAGTAGCATTGATGTAGTTTTGGAGGATGTATGTACGTACAGCATGTATGTATGTTAAATACAGCACCAACAGTGTATGCAGTGATTTAAAAAAAAAAACAACAACAGAGGACAACACAGAATTATAATCCAACAAATGCAACAAACATAAAAAAGGCACATGATAGGAAAATGAATCAATGATGCAGAAAGCTAAGTGCTATGTTGAGAGAGTTACAGAGACTTACCTGAACACCCTCCTACTGTTTCTGTACGTTTTTTCTATGCACCACTTAGATTGTAAACTCTGTGGAGTAGGGACTCCTTTTCAACCCCAAACAGCAGAGACTTGGCATGGAAATCAATCCCAACAACCACTTTTCCTTTCCTGATCATAGAGACAAGGCTCCAGGCCCTTATTAGGTCCCGGTAGGTTGTATTTATTTATTTGTAAAATGTTTTACCAGGAAGCAATGCATTGAGAGTAACCTCTCATTTTCAAGTATGTCCTGAGCACAGGGTTATGATGACAGATACATGATTACATTATGTGAACGGGTTATACATTATATATAAAGACTGCATTACATTAGATACACAGGGGGCTATGCACTAAGCTCAATGGCTTTGTGTTCTGATTTGGCCAAAAAGCAGGTTCGTTAAAAAGTGAAGCCGGGGACGCGATGCACTAAGGCCTTGAGGCCATTTTTTAACGTACCTGCTCAAAATAGCTCAGAACAGCCACAGCGTACGTGTTGCTTTTTTCCCCCCTGCTAGCGTTCTTAACCTTTCTGTACGCAAGCTGATAGGAAAAAAAGCCGCATGTAACATGTGCATGGAGATTTGCCATCTCCATGCAAGACTGTTACAGGCGATCGTACACTAAATAAATACATTTTAATAATAGTGTACATGAGCAGGGGGTCTCCTGAGCTGAACCGCATTGGTTTCAGGTCCGAGGACCCCCTACCTCAGGAGATATAGGCCCCGTTATGGGGTGCCGGTATCCCCTGCAGTTTAAAGCTCCCGCGTCACGTGACCGGGTTATTTACATTCTGCAGGGGATACCGACACCCCATAAAGGGGCTTGTATCTCCTGAAGTAGGGGGTCCTCGGACCTGAAAACAATGCGGTTCAGCTCAAGGAGACCCCCTACACATCTACACTACTTTCAAAACACACATAACAATAAACAAAAATTAATTAACGTAGCGGATAGCCGCTATGGTAATGAAGCTGCATTAATGTAAATTTTAATAATAGTGTGCGGGAGCAGGGGGTCCCCTGAGCTGAACCGCATTGATTTTTGCCTCAGAGACCCCCTGCTTCCCGAGTTACAGGCCCCGGTATGGGGCATCAGGTGCCAGTGCAGCCGCCATCTTTATAGCGTCCAAGAAGCGACGTGGGCTCTATAAAGATGGCGTCCGCACTGGCACCGATGCGCCAAACTGGGGCCTGTAACTCGGGAAGCAGGGGGTCTCTGAGGCAGAAATCAATGCGGTTCAGCTTAGGGGACCCCCTGCTCCCGCACACTATTAATAAAAATACATTAATGCAGCTTCATTACCTTAGCGGATAGCCGCTAAGGCAATGAGGGGGTTAAGGCACATTAGCATGTTTATTGGAGACAATTGCCCCCAATAAACAACACGCATCCCCACCGCCCCCTAACACATACAGTACAGTAATGGGCAAAATTACTATTATCCACATATGGATAATAATGCATTTGCCCATTTTAAATACATATAAAAGACAATAAATACAATAAAAACATTTTACACTTACGTTTTACAGACACTCACGATGAAGGCCATGTTCATCCTCATCTTTATTCTGGCCATGCCTCTCCGGTGCTGCAAAACATGCACAACAATCACAATAGTCAATGTAATGTCCCCTAACCCCTTTCACCATAGCGGTTAGTAACCACAACAGTCATTAAGGGGTTAACCCACCCTCACCCACCACTCGGGAGGTCTACATACCCTCCCACACTAACCCCCACCCCGTGAGGCCTAACCACCCTCACCCACTACCCACAAGGGAGGCCTACCAACATACCCTTGGGGCCAATTCAATTGCATTGAGTGTGTACATGATGCAATTAATCTGGGCATCATGTAACACTATGCAAAATATATGTAACAATAAAATACACTATGAACAATGTCCACGAACCACCAATGCCATCATGAAAATCAATTAGAAACTAACCAACATCATTACAATTAGCATCAATCAATTAATCCATTTCCTCAAACAATTAAAATAAAATACAAATCAATTATACAATTCCCTATTCAATTGCTAAAGCCAAACCATTGCCAAAACAATTCTAATTTAAAGTAACCACCATCATTCTAATCTAAGTACCATAAAGAAGCCATTTGCTAAATACAAATTACATTATTCACAACAATTACAAAATAAAGATGCTAAATACATTATCCATACATGAAAAGAACCTAAACATGAGCCAAACAATCAATTATTATCCCTGTATGTCTATCCATATAGATAGATAAACATAACATACAGGGGCAATAATACAGCATAAAATACAAAGCATTTACATTCAAAATTCACATAGAATACACCCATTCAGTGTCTGTGAATGTATGTAGATACATAGATACATTAACGGGCATTAAATGGGACTGAAAAAATAAAATACATGAATCAAAAATCATAAAAACCTGTAAAAGTAAAAAGAATAAACTTTTCTTTTGTTTACTCACCATTAGATGTCCACTCTCCGAAATCCAAGTGACTCGGAAGAACAGGAACCAATCCACAGGTAAGCCATAAAATAAAAATTTATAACAAATCCACGTCTGTGTCTTCTTTCGTCTTTGGAGTCTTTAGGGTCTTCTTCCGTCTTCTTACGCCACGCCCTTCTTCTCTAATTAGGAGGGGAGGTGTTCCCTCCTCGGCGACTAGCTTCAAAATGAGGCGACATAGGCTTTTATAGGCCTATGGTGTCACATTTTGGTGAAATGTTTCCCACGGTCCTGATTGGGCCGTGAAAAACATAAGATTTGGCCGAGCAAAAAAAAAAATGATGATGTCATTTAATGGTAATGAAAGCACAGCCAATCAGAATGGCTTTGCTTCAATTGCCTTTAAGATTACGTCATTAAAAGAAACATGGCCGGTCTCACATGGTACGGTAGCCAATCAGAGCATGGGAACTCCATCCCATCTCTGATTGGCTTTAGTAGACCATGTGACAGAGGCTTGGGGGAGAACAGATGTGACGTCCTTGAAAGCCTGTCACATGGTACTAGAGCCAATCAGAGTTGGGATGTATTTCCCACGCTCTGATTGGCTACCGTACAATGTGAGAACAGCCATCTTTCTTTTAATGACGTCATCTTAAAGGCAATTGAAGCAAAGACATTCTGATTGGCTGTGCTTTCATTGCCATTAAATGACGTCATCATTTTTTTTTGGCTCGGCCAAATCACATGTTTTTCACGACCCAATCAGGACCGTGGGAAACATTTGACCAAAATGTGACATCATAGGCCTATAAAAGCCTATGTCGCCTCATTTTGAAGCTAGTCGCTGAGGAGGGAACATCTCCCCTCCTAAGAAGAGAAGAAGGGCGTGGCATAAGAAGCCGGAAGAAGCCAGAAGAAGCCGGAGAAGACCCCAAAGAAGAAAAGAAGAACCCAAGACAGATGGGAAGGATTACAAATAGAAGAAAAAGACACAGACGTGGATTTGTTATGGTTTTTTATTTTATGGCTTACCTGTGGATTGGTTCCTGTGCTTCCGGGTCGCCTGGATTTTGGTGAGTGGGCATCTAATGGTGAGTAAACAAAAGAAAAGTTTATTGCTTTTACTCTTACAGGTTTTTATGATTTTTCATTCATGTCTTTTATTTTTTTAGTCCCATTAATGCCCGTTAATGTATCTATGTATATACATACATTCACGGACACTGAATGGGTGTATTCTATGTGACTTTTGTATAGAAATGCATTGTTTTTTATGCTGTATTATTGCCCCTGTATTTTATTTATATCTATCTATATGGATAGACATACAGGGATAATAATTGATTGGTTTGCTAATATTTATGTTCTTTTCATGTATGGCTAATGTATTTATCAGCTTTATTTTGTAATTGTTGTGAATAATGTAATTTGTATGTAGGTAATGCGTGAGACCTCTGGAGACCACCTGCGGTATCCTCGGGTATCTCCCGGGTATCAGGCTGGTGGTTTCACGGGTGACAACTGCGGGGAAGAACCGGTGGCCTCACATCTGTGGGGGCACCGCGGACCCACAGTGTGCGGGGAAAAACCGGTGGTCCCACATCTGTGGGGGCACCGCGGACCCGTTGTGAGCACTCGTGAGTCCCCAGACCCCCTTGAGAACCACCCTGTGGGTCTGACCCGGGGCTCCTAGACATCCGCAGGCCTACCGTGAGGACCCAATTGTGGCCCACGGTGACCAAGGAGACCACCTGGGGGCCATGGCGCTTGACGGGACCCACCAACAGGCCTCCAGAACCTGTGTGAAACATGTTGCTGGTACCCTATAGGTCTGTCAGGTGACCCGCCAGGCCCGCCGGGGACTCGCGTGGGGCTGGGTAAAGAACCCTGTATGTAAAAGGATAAATCATGCATTTATGGGGGGGCACAGGGGGTGGGTTATGTATTTAATGATGTCTATTGTGGGGCAGTGTGTTGTTTTTATTGTGGGTACTGGGGGTGGGGGGGAGGGTGTATTGGCCCCAAGGGTATGTGGATAGGCCTCCCTTGTGGGTAGTGGGTGAGGGTGGTTAGGCCTCACGGGGTGGGGGGTAGTGTGGGAGGGTATGTAGGCCTCCTGAGTGGTGGGTGAGGGTGGGTTGACCCCTTAATGACTGTAGTGGTTAATAACCGCTATGGTGATTAAGGGGTTAGGGGACATTACATTGACTATTGTAATTGTTGTGCATGTTTTGCAGCACCGGAGGGGCATGGGCAGAATGAAGATGAGGATGAAGACGGCCTTCATCGTGGGTGCCTGTAAAAGGTAAGTGTAATATGTTTTGACTGTATTTATTGAATGTTATATGTATTTAAAATGGCCAAATGCATTATTATCCATATTTGGATAATAGTAATTTTGGCCATTACTGTATAGTATGTGTTAGGGGGGTGTATTTAGTTATAATTATTGTTTATTATTTTTGGAGTTGCAACATTGGTACCACAGGCCCGCGGGTACCCTGGGACTCCCAGCCGGGGACACCCGCACGACCCCCGGCCTCCCTCAGGGACCGCCGCGGGATCAGCCGGGGACACCTGCTGGCCTGCTGTATGGGTTTTGCGCATACAAAAATAAAAAGCAAGAATTTTTTCTAAGTCCAGATTTCTTTGCGTCTACTCTGACCTGGCGTGTTCTGATCAACGCAACCTTCGCGTTTGCTAAGGTTGCGTTGCTTAGTGCATCCCGCTTAAGGGCAGAATTTCACGCAAACAGGGTTGCGAACGAGCAAAGTTTGACTTAGAAAAAATTCCTGAAAAAAGTCATTTTTAGATCGCAAAGTGCCTGTTTGCGTTGCTTAGTGCATCGGGTTGAGCAGAAAATCACGTTCGAAGAGCACTTTGCGGTCTAAAAGTGACTTAACAGAGCTTAGTGCATAGCCCCCACAGTGTTATACATTATATACTGTATAAAGACATTGAATGAACAATTAAAGATAAAATAAGTTATAGGCATATGTAACAGTTAAGGACCACATTAAAATGTGAGACAACTTTAGTTTTGAAAGAACTTAGACTGGTGGAAGCTTTGAGAGTCTCAGGTAGATTGTTCCAGTTGTGTGGTGCATGGTGAGAGAAAGCGGAGTGACCTGATACTTTGTTGAGCCATGGGACCATGAAATGTATGCTGGCAGGACCAAAAGGTCTCTACCTAAGCCCTTGGGCTTGATTATAAACAGTTGCCCATCATACCCCCATATCGCGCATCTGGCGAAAGAAAACTGGTCGCCAACTGGCACTTCTGCAGAGATGGATCTGAGAATAGTTATCTCTACAGGTATTGGCAGCGGAAACTGTGTATCTGGGAGTGGACACACACTACTCCCTGTCCACCCTCTCCCAGAGGGAGGCATGCAACACCTGCAAAGTCCCAATACTTCCCCATTCAGAAAAAGTCCAGAAACTTCTTCTGGATCTAACTGATGAATTTAGGGGTTGGACAAATGGCTATCACTCAGTGCCACAGCTGACTGGCCACCAGTTGGTTGATCACCAGAGTCCTTCCTCTCAATAGACAGAGGAAGGGCTTGATGGCCAGTGTGTACAGTTGTCCAGATAAGGAGCATCCTTGACGTACTCCCTGACAAAGTGTCAAAGGTGCTGCCAGGGGCCAATAAATCTTCACAAGGCATTCTACAGAGATGTAAAGCATCTGGAGAAGGCTCACAAATTGTGGGCCAAAGCTGAATACCTGCATGGTCTGTATGAGGTATCAGTGATCCACTCTGTCAAATGCCTTCTACTGATATAAATACAGGAAGGTGAGTGACAGACCAGTCCTCCTTGCATAGTGCTGCAGATCCTGGACCAGAAAGATGTTATCATAAATACTCTAGCCCAAGATAGTATAAGACTGGTCAGGGTGAATCACCTCTGCCAGCACAGACTTGAGCCTCAGTGAGAGCGCTTTTGCTACGATCTTATAGTCCATGCTAACGCAAGACCAGTCACCAGTTAGAGATTTTTCAGAGATCACCCTTCTTCGTCAGCAGAGACAGTACTGCCCGCTGATACAAAAGGGGCATCTCACCAGTCTTGATGGCTTTGGCCAGGACCTTGGTGAAATCAGGTCCAGAAAAACAGGAAAAACTCCACAGTCAGCCCATCTAGTCCCGGTGCTTTTCTGCGGAAGATGAGTGTACTGTAACAGGGGACTTATCCCTGTTCAGTAATGTGCCTTTAATCTAGCTGTGTGGTAGTTAATTACTAAACACCACCTGCCTGATTAGATTGCTTACAAAAACCTGTCTGTTCAGACAGGAAGTAACTCCTTAGCTCACTTTTGAGCTGACCTTTGGAGGCATCACATGTCTTGAGCTCTGTCAGAAAACACAGCAGCTGATTTCAAGACACAGGGAAAACTACTAAACCTGAAGCTGACAAACCCTGAGTGAAGGGAGCTGAACCAGGAACTGAGAAGATTTTCCCTCCAAGAACCAAATAAGACTTCTAAACCTGGACGCTGATATTTTCTGTGCACGCACGGGTGCGGTTCCAGGAGAGCAGAGAAGCTTACTCTACAGCTGATAAACAGATAAGACTTTCATTATTAAGAGACTGCTTATATCTGCTTATTTTTATGCTATATGTTTTGGGGCTGAGAGAAATGCTTGACTAGGGAGATGTGAATTAATTGCATAGTGTTTTCACTAGAAATACTCCCAAGTGAATGAAAGCTTTGTTCCCCCCTTGTTTGGATGTTTTCCTGATAAAAAGGAAAAGGCACAATAAAGCCTTATTATAATTTTACCTTATAAAAGCCTCCTAATTGTGTACGTCTGTGAACGTTCCGTCTACAATGAGATAGAGGGATTTAGAAAGCTCAGCCAGAGTTAAAGTTAACTGAAGCTGCTCCCTTCCCCCCTCACTGACCAGAGGACCCTGCATGCGTTGTGCGTTTGACCAGAGAAAATGTCTACAGTATGTAGATCCTTCGGGCTCTGACCTTGATGCTTTCTGGGTCAATCAGAGGGGAACCATCCTCTGCCAGTATGCACGTGACATGTTTAAGGGTTCCCCTATTTTTCTCCATCACATTGGAGAGTTTTGACCCATGACCCATCTCTCGAAGGAACTATACGCGGGAATGCATGTACGGCCCATGAGCGTGCCGATCTTCCAAGTCTCGGTGAGCGCACTTCCTCTCTACCTAAGCACCCCCCTGATGCAGACAGCTGCATCTTGAGATCAAACACTTCCCCCCCTAAAGCCTCTCTCCCATCATCGCACTTCCAGCACTTTGGCATACTCCTGACACGAGATACAGGCACATTTTGCCCATGTCCCACCACTTCTCTAACGTGGCAAACTCTCTAGGCTGTCCAAAACACCTGAGCCGATGTCACAAACCCCTTATCCTCCAACAATGTATTGTTAAAATGCCAATTGGTGTCCGAGGGCTTTGCTGGTAGTAGCACCACCATCACGGAAACATAATTGTGGTCTGAGAATGGCACCAGCTTTATAAACTGGACTGGGCTTGGGACAGGCTGTGGTTGGATAGATACAGCTTGTCGAGCTGGGACCAGGACATCTGTTCACCCCATTCCCTAACATACGTGAACTTAATCGGTGCCCATGAATGTTATTCTCACCAGACATTTACCAGGGAGTCACAGGGGATAAGCTCCTGCAGGGTCAATGCAGAGTATAGGTGTGACTCGGAACCATTCCAGTCCAGAGCCTCAAGGGTGCAATTTAAATCGCCCCCGAGCACAACGCACTCGTCCATGATGACTGTCTCCAAGAATTCAAACAGTCTGATGAAGAACTGCATTCTCAAGAGTCTGATGGTGTGGTTGATACACGTTCAAAAACATGAATATGCAGTCATCGTGCCGGACCCTGATATACAATAGACGGCCTGTAACAACAGGTTTGGCAAGCAGCATCTCTGGCTGAAAGGACTCTGAGAACAGGGTCACCACACCACTACATAACACCATAATATGGTTGAAAAAAACCTTGCCTCGCCACTCCAGATTCCATCTGGCTTCAGCCTCTAGAGTGGCATGGGTTTCTTTCAGGAAACTTATGAAATACCCTCCCTTCTGTAAAAAGGAGAGCATCTGAAACCTGCGAAACCCGTCTGTACAGCTTAACATTAAGTGTACCAATGCGCAAAGCCATTGATAGTCAGGAGTTTATCTTATGCTTCCCATAGATGATCAGGGTGCAAAAATCCCCAAAAGCCTTCTGGGGTCGCAACAAGTGGTAAAACTTACAGGCGTTTATATGGTCAAGGCTCCCTGAGTTTTTGGCCCTGTGGTTGGCACTCATATATTCCGTGAGAAAGTGGAGAATGAGAGAGACATCCTTCCACCTCTCGAGGGCTAACTGCACCTTCACATTTCTTTGCCCATAATTTCCAGGAACTCGGCTAGTTCCTCGGTGGGAATAACGAGGAGTCAAGAGGTCCAACGACTCTGCGGTGCCAGAGGACTCTCCCTCATTGCCCTTCCCAGTGGGAGTTAATCTCCTCTGACTTATGATAGGCCCCCTTTGGAGTTTCAGGGGGGCTCTATCGTACTCTCGGGTAGCTGCTGGAGGTTTGGTCGAGGTAGTTGCTCATGAGTAACTTTAGGGGCCACCGAGGCACGCAGTGCATTCACCGCATCCTCCACCGCTACAAATGGAATATCCTAGGGGACATTAGCACTCTTGGGAGGGTTCTCCTCAGCGAGCTGCTGCCCTGGATATCAGAGGTTGTGGGTTCTAATCCTGTTGGGTCTAACACCGGTACCCCCTTCATCAGAAGGGTTTTTAAACTGATTAGAAAAAATGGTGGAAAATCTCCTATATCAGAGCTCTAGCATGTGCAAATGCATCCATAATAATAAACAATAGAATGTTTCGATATTTTAAAAAATCAGGTTTGTTTCAAAATAAAGTAAATTTGTTACTATATCCAGGTAGATAAATGTGAGTGCTAATTAGCAGAGGGTATGTGATGAGATTAATGCGTTGAGGATGTCTGGTATACCCATGTGAGTGGGGTCCAGACACCTAGATCCACTAACAAAACTGACCCCTAGAGCTAGACCCATAGCATATAAACATTAAAGTCCATGATATTGCATAATATTGCAAGAACAGAGTACTCACAGCCCTGTGTTTCTGGATTTCTGGATGAAGCGTGCTCTCAGCCCAAAATGATTGTAGTGAGTGTTCTTCCAAGGAAGAGGATGAGAGCAGTGCACTGCGTGCCAAATGAAAGAAAAACTGTGTTCCAAATGGAAGAAGAAAAGAAGGATCCTGGATCACTAAGTAAGGTTCTATAATTGGACAAGTTGTAACATGTAAACTAACAGGGATCTTGAAAAGAACCTCTGACGTGTATCGTGCACCCGTGCACTTTGTCAAAGACTTCTGTTCTTCTCAAGGTGCCGATATTTGTAGGGACCCTCAACCGGAAGGCCGCCCATCCGGCACACCAAAAGTCCCCCCCACAGCGTACTGACACAAAGGGTGAGGTATGATAATGGAATGAGTGTTGGCTCCCATGGTGGCGATCAGCCAAAAACAACTAGGCACCATTGAAATACAATTGATATGTTAACGCAAACAATATGAGTGTAACATGGTTAGTCCACCCTGCCTCTCTTCCCCCCCCTGTCACATAAGTCCTTAGCAGTCTGGGCTGTGACAGGCTGCCTTGTGGGTATTTGACCCCCCTCATGCTCCTCCCTGAGTGACAGCAGAGGTGATGGTGACTCATGGTCTGTGTGTAGCCTATCAGGATACAAATCTTGAGCTCTCCTCTTCTGGTTCTTCATGAAGGCAGTGCCAAAGTTAGTTAGAGCGCGCCCACTCTTCCAAGACAGGGGAGGTATGTGGCCTGTCCCCTCCCTGTGGAAGAGAGAGGCCAGACAGGGCTTCATGGCTGGCTGGCTCAGACACATCTAAAGCTCCACATTAGAAGAGCCAGCACCATCCAGAGACCTGGGATTCTCTGAAGAAACCTGCTTCTGCTGTATGTATAAGAACTGCAGTGACTGCTAAATAAACCCCCTTCTGTTCTACATTCCCCTGCCTGAGTTTCCAGTCTGTTGGGCAGGGGTGTATATGATTGATTTGGTGGGGACTGCCTCCAGAAACCCTGGAGTCCACTGAAGCTGGAGGCGCTGAACACCTGAAAGAATGTCAGAGGTCACCAAAAGCCTGTCCTGGTCTCCATATCACCCCAGACCGCTCAGCTCTCCTGGACCCTAACAGGTCACCACAACACCTTGTAACGAGCAGTATCTCCCAGAGGTCGGGGGTACATGTGTTACATGAGGAGAGAGATTCTCCCATAAATAAAGAAAAAGAAGCATAAAAGTTTCTTATCCACCATCAGGCAAAGTCAGAGTTATTATACTATATTGATAGATAGTTAGATAGTTAACTACTTAATCAAGCATCTGACTTTATTTTCTGCGGTTTAAAGTAACATGTACAGCGATTAAAAAGAAATTGTTGAAAATAAAATTAAAAACATCTTAAGAACAAAGAAATTATTCCTATTAGATGTGTTGGTCAAACAATACCTGACAATAATGTATTGGTAATATATTATAAATCTATCATTTAGGTGACTTAATTGGTTTAATATTAATACCAACCCCAAGTCAATATATGTTATCAATGTGTTTCCTAAATACACAGTTTATTCATATGGACATGATGATTTGATAAATAGAGAGGAGTTATACAGTATCCCCACTATATTGTTTATTATCGGTAAAAATGTAATTAGTATATGTAGTAATAAATTAATGGAATATAATCAAACAAAAACACATCATGGGAAAAGTACATTAATCAAAATCAGAACTGTAGTCCAGGGCCCCGGAAAATCTGTCTGCGGCCCTAATTGTATTAATCCCTGCACCAATAATGGCTATATTTCCCCATTTACTAGCAGTAACATTCTCAGGCTCTGGTAGCAAAAACTATCTGGTTGACCAAAGTGTTTTAAGTGTAAAACATTACTTTTCTTTTTTTTAATTTGACAGAAAAGAACAGAAAGATGACATAGGTAATTAGATTTACCTCTAAAATAGGCATCTTGATAAATATGATTGGCAGCATTCTTTCCTTTGTTAGATTCAATCTACCCCCTAAGCAGTTAGTTTCAGTTTTTCTATCATACCAGTTATTGTGTTTTTTTTCTTCCACGCTACAGAGTATGATGCCCAAATTTGCAGAGATAACAAACATATCTTAAATTATAGAAAAGGTTTCACACAATGCAATGATTTAAATTCATCCAATCCCAATGTCATTGCACCATTAAATGCAGAAACAATTAGGAAAACTTTTGTAAATATGGCTAATTAGATCACTGTTCAATAATACAAAGCACATATTGTATAACGGTTTGATCATTGTACAAGCCACAGATAAAATCATCTTACAGCTTTACTTGAGACAGTATTTCAATTGAAGATGGTTCTAAATGACTAAGTAATCAGTGATTTTAATCTTGATTTCTTCAATTCAGCCTATTCCTTTAATGAAGCGAAGCTTCATTAATTGCCACTGGTGAATAAAGTCCCTACAGATTTATTTCTATACCTGGACTTCTGAGGTTGAATAAATTGAACTTCTTTCATATTATCACTGAAGAAAAAGCCGTCAGCAATTAAGTTCTTTCTTTATCATATTATTATTATTATACAATTACAGAAAATACGTTTTTTGCCAAAAACGTTATATTTGCTCAATGTGTGTCAAAACACAAAAACAAATTGTAACTAAAGTATACTATATGTATATTGATAGTAAGAGAACGCCTTTATCATTTTTAATGTATTATTAAAAAAAAAATTTTTTTAAAAAATTGAATTTGCTTAAAGCTCTTATTACAGACTATTACTCCACATTTAGTGGGTATACAGAATTTCTGTAGAATATTGGGACAAAAAAAAGCAATGTCAAATTAAGGTCAAGCATTTTACATTAGGGCCACATTCACCTTAGAAGTGTGGTAAGACACGGTGCCGTAAGATCCATTGGGCGTCATTTATCAAAACCTCTCATCTGCAAAATTAGGACACCAGGTGTAAAAAGCATTACACCAGATTTCTCAAAATTGAAATTCCCATACTTTTTTGGGGGAGGTCCGGGGGGGGGGGGGTTGGGGGGCGGAGGGTTTACAACAGTTTTAAACTTTAATAAAGCACCCTGCTAATGGGTCATTCAAGAGAACCACTTTGTAAATATGGTCCTTACTGTGTCACAGTGAATATCCAACATCCATATATCTCTTTTCAATAAAAACATATTGTCCATGCATTATATTGGTGAATGATACTGTAACGTTGCTAAAGCAAATGTTTTATCTACTTCACTTTCAACACTAAATATTATGTGTTTCTTTGCAATTACTCATCCCCCCCCCCCCCACCCCCTCCGATTTGTGAGATATTTACCAGTGAAGTTAACAAGTTCCAATCTCCCTCCAGGGCAAACAAAATGGCTGGCAAATATCGGGCCAATAGGAAGCCGCAACATCATTGCAGCTCCTTATTGGACAGCCATTTAAATCCCCTTTAAAAACCAAGAAGTGTTACAGGTAACTTCACCAGTCTCAGGAACTGGAGTGTCCCCACAACTGAAAATAGCCCCGTTCAACTCAGGAGGATCCCCTGGTTCCAATCCTGTGAAGAAAAATGGGGGCTAGTAAGGGTGATTTGATCCTTTAAGAATAAAAACTGGCTGTATTGCTGCTGAAAATAAAACCAGACACAAATGAAGTTTAGAGGTCATTACGCTCTTTTAATCGAGTCAATTACATTGGAACGTTGTTTGAAAGAAATAAAACAATTTGTTATGTTTAGTGAGGATGTGCATAGAAGCTCTTATTTTACTAAAAGATTAATCTAAGATCTATTCCTCTAAGATTGCTGAAAGCAGATAGAAACTGTCAATCTCAGAGGGGAATATTTATAATGCCTGTGGCTTTAAAACTGCAAAAGGACTTTCCTTTTTGATACATCTGGGGATGGTTAATGCACCTGCTTTGATTCCCCTTTGCAGCAAGTAGGCTCTGATAAAAAAACAAAATCCCAGAGGTACTGTACTCATTCCACAAAGCACAGCCATAGATCAGAAATGATGGACACATCATTACTGTATGTTTGTTGCATTACTTAAGTAAAAACAGGTGGATTTAATACTATTTTCACAGATCACTTTAAAAAGAAAATACATCAAATACATAGTATGGGTTAAATGTGTGAAAATTCCAGGTATTAACAACATCCCTTGCTTTCTAATTGGTTAACATTCCTGGCATTAAAGTCAGTAGTGCCCAGGTATTTAATTACTTGTTTTGGCATGTAGTCTCTCCAATCCCAGGGGGTTCATAAAATGTCACCCAAAATAAAAAGAGAAAAAAACACAATAGAGCAAAAATAGATGAGACAGGTGATTATCTAAATGGAAATCTTGGCTCAGTTGAATTGCCTCCTCACAGTGTTCTATTCAATATTTTCCATTTCTGAACGTTGGCTAGTCTTCTGTCTTTGTAGAAGAAGAAGTGGTCCATGTAGAGATGAACCAAGGGTAGAGAAATAGAATATTTCATGGTGCAGATCAGTTTAAAAAAAAAGCTTTGTCAGTAAAAGAAGTATTGTAAGTAATGTACTCACATTTGGCACATGCTTTACATGCATATAAACCATAAAAATAGAAGGAGACTCCTACTATTAACCACCATAATGATGATACCCTCTAATCAGTTATGTCATACTGATATTTGCTTTTTCTCTCCATTCTTTATCCTTTCGTCATCTGGGTTATAGATGTATGTGTGTATATGTATATATATATATATATATATATATATATATATATATATATATATGTGTATGTATGTATGTATATGTGTATGTATGTGTGTATATTTATATATATATATATGTATGTATGTATATATCACCCAAAAATCTACTCGCCACCTAGTCCCGCTCCCAATCCCGCCCTGCTTGGGATCGGCCATGAGGAGGTCGCCACGGGGTCAAATCCAGTCACCACGGGCCTGTATTTTAATGGATTTGTCGAACACTATATATATATATATATATATATATATATATATATATATATATATATATATATATATATATGGACGAACAAAAAGAAAAAGGACTGAGCTGCGCCTCTGCAAATGGTTATAGATATATAGTGTGACTCACTAAGAGTAAAAACTCTGTGAATTAGGTGTATATATAAACAATTTGAAATATGACAATAAAAATGAAAAAAATATAAAAATAAAAAATATATATGAAAAATAAAAATGAATGATAAATCAATTATAATAGAACAAAACCTAAAACCAAGCTTACAATAAAAACCAAATATAAATACTCATACAGCAAATAAATATCTCCACAAATAGGGAAAAAAGGAGGTATAAAAACCAGTCCTCAAATAGTCCAATGAATCCAATCAGTTCTGGTATAGAGGGTCTCCGGCTGCTCTCAAAGTGGACAAACCACATCCACAGGGAATCTAGAAGAAAAGGGGGAAGAGAGAGCGCACACCCATAGCGTAAAATTGTAAAATTTAATGAGGGGAAGGGAGGGAGGGGAATAAGAATTGCACTTACAAAGGTACAATATAAAAAAGCATTCTGAGATATATAATCACCACCATCCGGTTTAAAACTGCAGCCTCATGGTCTGTGCAGTCCCAGGGTGACGTCCCAATCCAAAGCCAGGATAGTACTTCTTCTCTGCATCAATGGGGGAGTCCTGTGGAGTAGTTCCAAGCTGGGAAGCCTCTGCAACAATCGCGCGGGTCAGTGAGTCCCAGCGCGCGGTGATGACGTCAGTGTCATGCGTCTGACGTAATGACACTCACTGACCCGCGCGATTGTTGCAGAGGCTTCCCAGCTTGGAACTACTCCACAGGACTCCCCCATTGATGCAGAGAAGAAGTACTATCCTGGCTTTGGATTGGGACGTCACCCTGGGACTGCACAGACCATGAGGCTGCAGTTTTAAACCGGATGGTGGTGATTATATATCACAGAATGCTTTTTTATATTGTACCTTTGTAAGTGCAATTCTTATTCCCCTCCCTCCCTTCCCCTCATTAAATTTTACAATTTTACGCTATGGGTGTGCGCTCTCTCTTCCCCCTTTTCTTATATATATATATATATATATATAGCAACTGTAAATATTATTGTATGTTGATTTGCATGTCTTAGACAGGTCTGCAACACTGTCGTTCACCATTATCGCCCAGCACACAGCACTTCCACTGCAGCAAGGGATTCTGGGAAATGACATGCAAATGAGCACACAGTGCCACCTTTTGTCTCAAGCTCGTATTACACGAGCAAATCCTTAAGCCAATGCATACTGCTTTAAACACAGCTTTTAGACAGTCTGGGATGAGATGCAAAGCCAGTAAACCCACTCACATCCCAGCCTCTGTCTAAAAGCTGTGTTTAAAGCAGTATGCATTGGCTTAAGGATTTGCTCGTGTAATACTTGCCCGGGCAGGTATCTATAAGAGTGCACCAAGACGTCAAGGGATAGCGCTATCTCCATCACACATGGGTGGGTTTGGACATAAGATACTTTGGGGAATACCTATGGTGATGTGTGCACCCGGTGCACTGCTATGTATATGTTTATATGCATTATCATGTGTGGTACAGAGTACCGAAGTTATTAGTAGTAGCAATAGTAAACCAGTTATTAGCATACATTGTGTGCGTGTCTTATTATTGTGGTTCCTATAAGAGGACCATCCAACTCAGGTGGGAACCCTTATAGGTGGAGGCGCTGTGTACGATGAATCAGGTAACCCCAGGCTCCCAGTGGCGGAGGTTCAGGTCTTCTGTGAGCCTATCAGGTAACGCACCACACCCGGTAACACAAGTGTATTTCCCCACATGGACCCTATCTGCGATTGGGGGGGGGAAAGGTGTTACATGTATTTGACACAATTATACTTGTTAAATACATTATCTATAGTGATTAGTCACAAACACCTATCTGCACATTAAGAGTGATTGAAGTAACAAATACCTCTTTGCACACTATAAGTGATTGAAATATACTTGCTACTTAATACTGTACTGTTCATTTGCACTTGCTGTGGGAGCGCCGTTCTAAACCTCTTTCTGCTTATTACTTTCTTTGGACCAGTCCGATGGTTGAGTAAGGGAAAAAGGCCATGCTGGTGCAGGGGGCGGAGGATGAGCGGGGAGTGGTCAGTTGCTGGTGTCGGGGGGTAAGAGGGGTCAGAGCAGGCTGTTGCTGGTGCACAACGGGCAGGGCTTTCCAAGCAGAAAGTGGGACATCCCTGATACAGGGAGTAGGGGGTTCAGAGTGGGGATCAGGTCATTGCTAGTGTGGGAGGGGGGAGTCGGAGTGGGGAGCATGCTGTTGCTGGTAGGGTGGAAGGAGAGTCTGAGCGTGAAGTGAGCCATTGCTAGTTATTGAGGACAGGGGCTAATAGTTCATTCTTAAAACACTTAAAAAATACATTTTCATTTTAAGACTGGGTCCTTTAACTGTTTTAGTGTCAGATGACCGGCGTGCCAACGGTATTCTGGCTCTCAACCACCTGATCACCTGGTGTAGCTTGACTTCACTGGACATTAATGGAAGTAGATAATCATTTCTAGCATGATGTAGCATGTACATGATAGGGTGCCAGGCTGCAGGCACGTATCAAGTGTGGGGACATCAATGGGGACACTCAATGGGTTGTGGACAGATTGTTAATTATAGATTGAAACCGATTTAAATATGATATAAACATTGCACACCATATATCTTTGTATTACAATATAATTTTTTTGATCCAAACGAAAACTACAAAAACATCAAGTTAACATTTGATGAAGGGGTTTAAGACATTTTAATTGTCTGTTTTATCATTTTATTTCTGTGTATGTTTATTTGTATTCACTTTTATTTTGTATTTTCTTTTCTTCTGTATTGCAATGTAATTGTTTGTTCCAATGATTTTTGGTGTGCAGTGTTTATAGCATATTGTACCTAAGTATTCAGCTTTTGATCGGTACTAGTGGTACCCATTTGATACAGTAGCACCCTAAATTTTGGTGTACATTTCTACTTATGTTTTAGGGCTCTTTCCTCACTTTTAGGCTAAGTCCCCGGTGGTGGCTGCTGCACGCGTGCCTGGCATCCTGGCAGCGCGTGCGAAGCTTAAAACCGCGAACTGCAGTCTATGTAACGAAGGGAGACGCGGGAGGCCTGGCCAAAATGGAGGGGGGTGCGGCTATGATGGGGGGGCGCAGCCATGACACAACACAAAGCACAGCCCAGCAACTCAAAGCACTGCACCAAGCCCCACAAGCACAGCACCAAGCACAGCACAGGGACACTGGCGCACTCCAAGCAGTCCAAAATGAAGAAATTAAGTATTAATAAGAATATAATAATAATACAGCAATCAGCAAGCAAAGCACAAGCTGCAGGGTTGGAGCACAAAGAACTGTATTACTACAACCACATTCTTTCCATCATTGTTTTGAAAATTCTACACTGCCGTTGGTTTACACTAACTGCGCTCCCATTGGGCAAAGCTATCTGCCCTGCTATTAGCTCCCAGCACACCACTTGACCACATCGCTGCATGGGAACACAATCGTGTTGTCTGCCCTGCTGACTGACGTGCCAGCGCACTGCGTGAGCCAACACACGAGAAGACACTTGGGCATGCCTTATTGAGGTTAGTGACTGGTGAGTGGTGCGCACACTATTGCGCGCGCCACCGTCACCACTAGGGACCTAGCCTAACGTTTGTTAAAGTTGCAGCAGATTTTGCAATATGACTAAAGTATGAAGTTTTAGTATCAATATAACCTTATGCTGTGTTGTGTCAAATTATTGATCTGGAACACAACAATTTGTCAATTTTACTGAGTGGAGTTCATGTCTTAAGAATTTAAAACGTCAGATTATTGAATAAAGTGCACCATTGTATCTAGTATAAAGGATATTGAACAATAGATATTACTGCTTTACTCAGCATTTTTTAGCTATTGATGAGAACGAAATGATTTTTGTTTTAATTAAATCATTTCTGACATTTAAAAGAGTAAAGAACCTTATTGCCTTTAAAGTATTTCAATTCAAAGATAACTATATGTAACGGGTACTCCCTCTAGTATGACCCACCCAATCTCATATTGGCCCCTGTGGTCTAACCAGTCCCCATTACATGGTCATGTCTGGTGGTGCACCTGTAGGCAACAGGACTCCTGAGTCTCCCGCATGATGGTACTCAGGGATTATCAATCCAGACAGGCAGCTGAGGTAGTGTGTGCGAGTCCTACCTATATCACGTGCAGCGCCTCCACCTCATCAGGATCTATGCGTCCGCAGGGAGAGGGTCCTGATGAGGAACTCCTTCTTGGTGGTGACTGCCACTGGAGACTAACTTCACACTCACACAGTGGGGCTGTCTTTGAACAGGGCATCTTTATTGTTGATGTAGCAAACTGCCCCTTGCAGCGATCAGCTCAGCCGCACATCTCGCCGTACTGTCCCTTGAAAAGGTACGCCCTCCCAATGGAGTGGGATCCCCTCTCCCCGCAGGGAGATCACCCCTGTGCCAGATCCCTGGACACAGTGTGGCCTTGTCAGGCTTAATGTAAAAGCGGGCCACTAGTTACTGCACTAGTGGGCCCTTCATTTCCCAAGTCTTAACACAGACTCATTCCTTTAACTCTCTCTACCGCTCTCCCTCCAACACACTAACTTTGAGCAGTGCTGTGCCTTATATACCTCAGGAAACAGGCACATCTCTGATGTCACTAACTCCCATACATACATAGGGCACCTCACCAGGGTGTGAGGGCAAACCTCCATGATTACTGCTGGCATCCCTGTAACTTACCAGGTTTACTGCCAGCAGGGGAGACAACTACAGACCATTTTACAGCATGGCTACATATACATTTTACGTGGAGTATGTGAAATCTCACAGCTGAAAACAAAATACCATAACTCACCTTACTGTATTTATCACAGAAAAATGACTCCACTGTGATTTAATGGGATTTATATTTTTGTACAAGTTGTGACCCAATTCTGCAGACATGAAACTTTAAAAAATAAGGCCCTTTATGTATTTTTTTTGCTATAAGAACTTCTATTGGACTCTGTATCTTACCCACATTTTTTTATTACTCTTTGGGAGATCAAAAATAAAACACATAGTTGGCAGAATTAGTAGTACTGTAATTATTTATTTTTTATATATGCATGCTTGCAAGTGACACAAATGACCCTTCTTAACTAGAAATATGAAAAGTCTCACTGTTAACTTTGCTAACATGTTTGCAAATTCTCTGAAATGTGGATATTTGTGAAAATGTTTTATCATTAGCTCAAGACAATGTTTCTGTGAGTCTCTGGCTGGCAACACAGTCCCTCTGTGCTCAAGAGATTCCCCTGCAGTTCAAACAGGAGGCTTTTCTACCTGTCTGATGAGCCATGTGGAGACTGGTTAATTGTCTCAAGCTGCAATTAACCAGCTCCATGCTGGAATCCTCAGATCAATACAGGCTTTCTATTGAAGCCCTTTTAGACAGAGGTTAAGGCCCGGTTACAGGGTAACCTTGTGTTTTAAATTCTTTTTAGATAGATCTCCCTTATTAATTAGACTATGGCCAGAGAGGTTCTCTCCAAAGGGTGTATCTATTATTGTGTTGCTTATTCAAATATGTCAGTATAAAACATCCCATTTTTGACTTCCCCTTCTAGGACACGTTGTAGAGAATTGGTTTAACAGGAAGTTCCATTGACCCCAATAAGATTTATAATACTCTAATTCCTTATAATGAATAGGTTGAAAATTATAATACACATATTACTCTCTGCTGGGCTAAGAACAAAGGGACACACTATTAGATGAAGCAAGGAGCTCATGTTGGCTGGAGCACTTCACTGTTTGCATTTGTGTTGTAACTCCCAAGATACACCTTTTAGTTTTGAAACCTAATAAGAAGACATTCCTGATTGCTGTGGCAAACTTAGGTGCATATAATGTAGAGATCATGTTGACTTCTACCCTGAAGAACCAGGTATCCCCAGATGTATTTCTGACTTGTCTTATTCTTTTGGTGCCATTCCCTTTACCTGTTTTTTCAACTTGCAGCCATATATGACCACATATGACTAATCTACAGTTTCCACCTTATAATATTTTGGATTACATTGTTACATAGTAGATGAAGTTGAAAAAACACATACGTCCATCAAGTTCAACCTGTTCTAAATTTAGACGACAGATACTTTATCCTATATCCGTACTTAAGGTATATTGATCCAGAGGAAGGCAAACAAAAAAACGCAGTGAAATATCATTGTAAGAAATGTGTGCAGAGGTATGCAAATGGAGACTGTTTTAGGGGTAAATGATATCTTGGCTTTATTGAGCCTGTTCCTTTTATCCATGCAAAACATACAAAAACAAAATAACAAACCTCTATCCCTCTGTAAGGGCTATCTTATTTCCCCAGACCCTTTCTGCAGGACTGGAGGTATATTCCCATTACCAGCCTATCACCCCAAAGTCTCAGGAAGTAACTTAAGCAGGTGACCCTCCATGTCAGTCTCTGGCTGGTTCTTGGGTCCTCTGTGTCCAAGAAATATAGGTCTCTGGGTGTCTGGATGTATTGATCTCAGCACAACCTTTGTGCTCAAGACAGTGTCTGTGTGCAGGCTTCTCTGCTCTCCTTCTGTCAGCCCAAATGTGATATAAGGAATCTCTCTCCTGTCTCCAACAGGAGGCTTTTCTTATAGACTTACTTGGCCAGATGGAGTCTGGTTAATCGCCTGCTTCATTTAACCAGACCCCTGCTGGATTTTAGAGATAAGTCCCTGTTACAATCAAAAAGCAGGATTTTCAGCGCTCGTGCTGCAGTTGTTTCGTTAGGAATAATCCCTGTGCTGCTCGTGCATGGAGCGTCTCCCCAGAGGCTCCCACTTCAGAGGTGATCCCCCCTCGAAGGGGGGGAGGACACCCTGAGAAACAGAGAAGAAATAAATGCACAAAAGCGCACAAGGGACAGGATTAGTATTAATTTATTAAAACAAACACATAAACAGCTGAGGGGATCCAACCCCTCCTCAGCTCAATGAATTAACTGCCCAGAAATGTAAACCATATATATGGTCTCTAAACATAGAAAGCTCTAACACAGTAAAACATACACAACAAAAACACAATCAATGTAAAAATAATAAACAGAGAGAGTACTAACAGCCCAGGGGAGTTAAGATAAAAACCGCCATAGAGAGCTATAATACTGCTGACAGGGGGAATCGAACACTCACACTGAGGCAGAGAAGGGGGACCTCTGATGGCCGTACAGGATCCGGATCACGGCATCAAAGGAAGATGGAAACAACCGCCTCTGGAGCCTCAGGCAAGCTCCGTTTCAGCCTCTCAGCAAACACGCGCAGGATGACCTGTCGTGACCTCTACGCGTTTCGCACCACGTGCTTCGTCAGGAGGTCACGTACAGCGTCATCTGCGCGTATTTGTAGGGAGAAGGGAATCAGTTAGGACGGCCCCCTTCCGACGCCAGACCCAATGCCCTTAGACTGCCAGTAGTATGTTTAAAGTGATGCTACCTCTTTCCCTTGAAATGTCACGTATTGCAGCGGTCACGTGTTGCCGGTTTAACAGACATAGATACGAATCCAAACCTGCAATACTTACATATAACATAACTTGAGATCATCAACTTATATACATACACTGAATTAGAGCAGAAACAGATATACATTTTACATATTAATTACACATGATGAGACTATAATTCATCTTTAAAATACCCAGTTAAAACTAAATACATTTAGGGGCCTATGCAGAGAGGAACGGCAAAATAAATTGCCATTCTTGTAAAAGTTCAACATTGTGGCGTATTTATTGAGCCTGATTCAGAAAGGACAAATCGTCAATCAAGTCTCAAAGTGTATGATTGGCGAGTGTTAATCGCGCCATTTCAGACTGAGCTACTTACATCTGGCTATATTTTCAGTCACTGCGGGTGAAAGTCGCGCTCGTGAGTCTCTCAAGACTTCAATTCAAGTGGGCGGGAAATTTCTAAAGTAAACACCACATTCCTGGCACAGCGTCTTAGTGACGGCTTCTGCATAGTTACATACCAGAGAAACAGCGTGCGTCTCTCTGTTAAAGTGGTAGAAGCACTGTGAAGCTGCAGATACTGAAAAAAAAAACCTTCTCTTTACACTTTTACAATTTTTATTAGCTACAGTCATAGACATTCAGTGACAGACAGTGTACATACTGATAGACAGACACACAGCAATACATACTGATACTCAGACAGATACACAATAATACACAGTGATAGACAGACACACAGGAATATACACTGATAGACAGACACACGATACTGTATACACACATTTACAGGCACTGATACACAAAGGCAAAGGTTTGTGACAGCGTGATGCCCTCCCCCCAAGCCCAGCAGCTGATCGCAATGTGAAGCCCTGCACTCGGCAGCACTACTGACCCCCCCCCCTCCCCCTCCCCCCAAGCCCAGCAGCTGATCGCAATGTGAAGCCCTGCACTCGGCAGCAATACTGACCCTCCCTCCCCCCAAACACAGCAGCTGATCGCGATCTGAAGCCCCGCACTCGGCAGCAGTACACATACACACACATGCATACATGCATACACACACATGCATATACACACATGCACACATACACACACACATGCACACACATGCACACATACACACACATGCATGCATGCACATACACACACACAATGCAAACACACACACACACAAGGCACACAATGCACACACACACACACACAGGAGACAGGGACCGGAGCAGAAGGGGGGCAGGGACCGGAGCAGAAGGGGGGCAGGGACCAGGGCAGAAGGGAGACAGCGATCGGGGCATCACACACACACACCCCACCTTCTGTCTGGCAATGACGGCTCTGTAGGGAACCGGCTGCAGACCCATTGGATGGGAGCGGTCACGTGACCGCTCCTCCGCTTCCCCTTACTAACTGACAGCACTTTCCAGTGAACTGAACGGCTACTGCCGTTTTTTCCTGGCGCGCACAATTGGCGACTTCAGCGCTGAGAATTCAAGCACACATGCCGAATACCACACTTTGCCCTTTCCTGCATATGCCGAACCTAGAAACATGGCGAAATTTAAAAAAAAAACGCTTCTCGCCAACACATTGGCGGGATGCTGCCGCCTAGCAAATCTCCTGGCGAAAATTTCAAATTTCGCCACTCAAGGAAGCCTCTGTGCATACGGGAAGCAAATTCTGCCGAATACATGCCGAATGGCATGTATTCGGACGACTCTGCATAGGCCCCATAGTGCTTTAATAAAAACATATAATGTTAATACATATACCATAAAAATGAGAGACAAATATAGTATTAAATAATTAATGAAAGTAAAAATAAAAATAAAATTTAAACAGACATTGAGCCAAATATATTATCTCAAAAATGGAGTGAGCTCAATAAGTTCATTAAAACCAATCGGATGTCTAGTTTGCATTTCATATATCCAATACTGTTCACGTTTTAATAAATAATTATCTCTATTGCCTTGTCTGCTGTTCATTTGGATATGTTCAAGCCCTTTAAATGTAATGCAGGTGGGGTCATTGTTGTGGATCTCTTTAAAGTGTTTTAGTAGTGGTGTAAGCGGCATACCTTTAGCAATAAATTTCGGTATGTTTTTTACGTTTCTCAAATGTTCTAACATACGCATTTTTAGTGGCCTTTTTGTCTTGCCTGTGTACTGTAAATTACAGTTACACTGCAAGACATAAACCACATGCGTAGTCTGACAGTTAATGAAACTTTTTGTGTTGTAACTCTGCTTAGTGGCACAAGACGTGACTGTAGTTCCTTTACAAATATGTTTGCACGCCTTGCACCTCCCACATTTATATGTGCCTTTAATGCCCAAGCGATCTTTAATGTCACCAGATGCAATGACTTTTCTGGTGATTTGGCTAGGGGCCAACATGTTTTTTATATTTGGCGCACGTTTAAACACTATCCCAGGTTGTGAATTTAACTGAGGGCCCAATACAGGGTCCATTTTCAGTATTCCCCAGTGTTTTTTTAAGATTTTCCTGACCCCATTATGCATATCACTGAACTGAGTTATAAAAGCAGGGATTTTTGTATTTTTACTTTTGTCCCTCTTATTTTTATTATAATTCATCAGTGATTTCCTTTCTATTTTTTCCAGTTTCTTTATTGAGGAATCTATCAGTTCCTCATTATAATTCTTATCGAGAAATCTTGTTTTGAGGAACTTAGATTGTATGTCGAATTCCTCGACCTTAGAATCATTTCTCTTTAGTCTTAGAAACTGGTTAAAGGGAATATTTTGAACCCATCTTTTGTCATGACAGCTAAGAGGGTCAAGATAAGAATTGACGTTAGTAGCTTTAAAGTGTGTTTTGGTCTGAACTGTATTGGATTCAATATATATTTCCAAATCGAGGAAATTAATGCTAACTGAACTGTTAACACCACTAAATTTTAGATTAAATTGATTTGCGTTTAGTTGATCAACAAATCCAAGATAGGATTCCTCAGTTCCCTCCCACACAATGATGATGTCATCGATATATCTCCTCCACAGTCTAAGCTGTGGAGGAGAACATCGAAATACCTCAAGCGACTCCCACAGTCCCATATATAAATTGGCGAACGATGGGGCAAACGTAGTCCCCATCGCCGTCCCCATCCCTAAAGATGAATTATAGTCTCATCATGTGTAATTAATATGTAAAATGTATATCTGTTTCTGCTCTAATTCAGTGTATGTATATAAGTTGATGATCTCAAGTTATGTTATATGTAAGTATTGCAGGTTTGGATTCGTATCTATGTCTGTTAAACCGGCAACACGTGACCGCTGCAATACGTGACATTTCAAGGGAAAGAGATAGCATCACTTTAAACATACTACTGGCAGTCTAAGGGCATTGGGTCTGGCGTCGGAAGGGGGCCGTCCTAACTGATTCCCTTCTCCCTACAAATACGCGCAGATGACGCTGTACGTGACCTCCTGACGAAGCACGTGGTGCGAAACGCGTAGAGGTCACGACAGGTCATCCTGCGCGTGTTTGCTGAGAGGCTGAAACGGAGCTTGCCTGAGGCTCCAGAGGCGGTTGTTTCCATCTTCCTTTGATGCCGTGATCCGGATCCTGTACGGCCATCAGAGGTCCCCCTTCTCTGCCTCAGTGTGAGTGTTCGATTCCCCCTGTCAGCAGTATTATAGCTCTCTATGGCGGTTTTTATCTTAACTCCCCTGGGCTGTTAGTACTCTCTCTGTTTATTATTTTTACATTGATTGTGTTTTTGTTGTGTATGTTTTACTGTGTTAGAGCTTTCTATGTTTAGAGACCATATATATGGTTTACATTTCTGGGCAGTTAATTCATTGAGCTGAGGAGGGGTTGGATCCCCTCAGCTGTTTATGTGTTTGTTTTAATAAATTAATACTAATCCTGTCCCTTGTGCGCTTTTGTGCATTTATTTCTTCTCTGTTTCTCAGGGTGTCCTCCCCCCCTTCGAGGGGGGATCACCTCTGAAGTGGGAGCCTCTGGGGAGACGCTCCATGCACGAGCAGCACAGGGATTATTCCTAACGAAACAACTGCAGCACGAGCGCTGAAAATCCTGCTTTTTGCTTTCAAGATAAAGAACTGTTTCCAGATTCAATTAGTTGGACTTGGGACATTGGTTACCTTATTTCTCCCCTGGATTTTTAGCTGCATAGATAAGACTGTTTTCTGCATTATAATAATTATTATTTAATTGTGTATAAGTGCATTTATTTTAAATTACAATTGAGAGACTTTTTACTGAGGGGCTTTTTTATCAACTGTATTTTGATATTATTTAGACAATAGGATGGCTGCACCACTTGATTTCACCACCCTATTTTTGTCTAGTTTGAATAATAGGAACAATAGAAGTGCGTTAGTAGGTCAAATGTTTTGTGATGATGTCAATTTGGAAGATGATTCCACCGATTTACCCTCATTAGTACTTGCCCTTACTAAATTGTTGGAGCAAGAAACTAAGGCATTTTGGGAACTTGTATCCTTTGAAGAATATATTAAGCATAAAAGGATCCCTAGAGGGCTGCGACTGTTAATTAAACCCACGTATGGCAATGAAAATCCAGCTTTTTTAGCCATTTGGGAAGAAATTCTTGAAATAAGTTCCATTAACCTCGTTAAACTCCTTATGGGAGAGAGGAAAAAGGAACTACAAGAACTGTCCGTCAAAATTGACAAGGTTAAGACGGACATTATCAGTTTGCCAACACTAGAGGGGCTGCCAAAATTGGTAGAAGATATGGTGGGGAAACTGAAAAAACATGAGAAAGGGATCATGTTGAGAAAAAATAAAAAATTCCTAAGAGATAAAATTGATTATCTAGAGAATAGGCAAAAAGATTGGAAAGACAAAACAGTCAAAAGTGTTAATAAAGATATAACCTTACATGATCAGACTCCACAAAAGTCAGTAAGCACTAATCCATCTAAAAAAGAACCAATGAAAAAGGATCAAAATTTGTCCGGTGCCATTCCAAAAATCAATAAATCTCTAAAAAATCCTCAGAAAAATGAGAAAGCCAACAAAGTGAATAAAAATTCAAAGAGACCACACTATGAGAATAAGAAAGATCACTCTAAGGAAAGGCCTTATCAACAATATAAATATAGAGAGAGAAGCCATAGTGATAATTGGTCAACAGTGGGCAAAAATGGGAAACCAAATGATATCAAACATAAATATAAACATCCAAGGAGAGAACAATATACTCCTAAGGAAGACAAACGTTTAGAATTTGATATCCCGGTTTCTAACAAATTCTCAAAACTAAGAGGTAAAGGAAGTGTCAGTGAAAATGATGATAGTAATGACTGTTTTTTTCCGAAAACAACAAAAAACAAGCTCAAAAGACCGAGCTGGGATCTAGACAACCCTCCCTCAAATCCCCTGACAAAAGTGAATCGCAAAAGGGGATACTCAGACGAGGTAAGAGAGGAGGGAGAAAGCCCGCCTACAAAGAGGGGATCCCTGAGTCACTAACATTAATCTCTAGCGGGATATTTAATTTATCTTCGCTTACTATAGATCACCATCTCTTTCAGGTGCTAAAGAAGGGGCTCACCTTTGCACCTACAAGGGATGCGAAAGAGTTTGATCTATACATTGACCTTCAAAAATATTTGAGGAAAATGACATTACAGCGTCATTTTAGTAGCTCTAGTGACAAACTAGCTAACACTCAAATTAAAAAACCTATAGAGCATGATATTCAAGATATAGCATTAATTGAGGACCTTGAAGCCCTTTTAAGAGAAAGTGACCCAGATTTTGTCAATTTTGGTAGTTACCTTCACTCAGGATTTAAGCCCAATTCAGTCTTCTACCCATATGCCTCTAGAGGACATAATATTGACCTATTTGGTAAAATGGTGGAGAGAGACTTTAAAGAAATGTGTCAAAAAAGATCCTCTAAATATCATTCCAACCTCACTTGGGAGGAACGTAAAAGTATAAACACCTTGAAAGCCAACCCAGATATTGTCTTGAGGTCAGCTGACAAAGGGGGTGGAATAGTCCTCTTGGATAAAGAGGACTATTTTAAAGAGGCTTATCGCATTTTGGAGGACAAAACCACTTATGTTCCTTTGGGGAGAGATCCAACTCGAGAATACTTGGGACTCATTAAAAAGCATTTGACTGATGCACTTGCAATTGGGATTTTGTCTAAGCCAGAATATGAATATATACTTGTTGAGACACCCACAGTCCCTATCTTTTACTATATCTCCAAGATTCACAAATCCCTCACTTCCCCACCTGGACGCCCTATTATTTCAGGAATCGATTCTATCACTTCTAATTTGTCTACATATATTGATTTTTACCTGCAATCACTTGTCACATCACTTCCGTCTCACCTTAAAGACACCACTATGGTTTTACAGGTTTTGGATAATTTTGTCTGGAATGATAGTTGTACAGTAGATTAGCCACTTTAGATGTGCAAGCACTATACACGAGTATCCCCCACCAAAAAGGCATAGAGGCTATAAGGTATTTTCTTATGAACCCACAATTATTACCTATAACCCAAATTGATTTTATTCTCACATCAATTGAATTCATTTTGGGTCACAATTATTTTATGTTTGATTCTCTTTATTTTTTACAAATATTGGGGACGGCGATGGGGACTACGTTTGCCCCATCGTTCGCCAATTTATATATGGGACTGTGGGAGTCGCTTGAGGTATTTCGATGTTCTCCTCCACAGCTTAGGCTGTGGAGGAGATATATCGATGACATCATCATTGTGTGGGAGGGAACTGAGGAATCCTATCTTGGATTTGTTGATCAACTAAACGCAAATCAATTTAATCTAAAATTTAGTGGTGTTAACAGTTCAGTTAGCATTAATTTCCTCGATTTGGAAATATATATTGAATCCAATACAGTTCAGACCAAAACACACTTTAAAGCTACTAACGTCAATTCTTATCTTGACCCTCTTAGCTGTCATGACAAAAGATGGGTTCAAAATATTCCCTTTAACCAGTTTCTAAGACTAAAGAGAAATGATTCTAAGGTCGAGGAATTCGACATACAATCTAAGTTCCTCAAAACAAGATTTCTCGATAAGAATTATAATGAGGAACTGATAGATTCCTCAATAAAGAAACTGGAAAAAATAGAAAGGAAATCACTGATGAATTATAATAAAAATAAGAGGGACCAAAGTAAAAATACAAAAATCCCTGCTTTTATAACTCAGTTCAGTGATATGCATAATGGGGTCAGGAAAATCTTAAAAAAACACTGGGGAATACTGAAAATGGACCCTGTATTGGGCCCTCAGTTAAATTCACAACCTGGGATAGTGTTTAAACGTGCGCCAAATATAAAAAACATGTTGGCCCCTAGCCAAATCACCAGAAAAGTCATTGCATCTGGTGACATTAAAGATCGCTTGGGCATTAAAGGCACATATAAATGTGGGAGGTGCAAGGCGTGCAAACATATTTGTAAAGGAACTACAGTCACGTCTTGTGCCACTAAGCAGAGTTACAACACAAAAAGTTTCATTAACTGTCAGACTACGCATGTGGTTTATGTCTTGCAGTGTAACTGTAATTTACAGTACATAGGCAAGACAAAAAGGCCACTAAAAATGCGTATGTTAGAACATTTGAGAAACGTAAAAAACATACCGAAATTTATTGCTAAAGGTATGCCGCTTACACCACTACTAAAACACTTTAAAGAGATCCACAACAATGACCCCACCTGCATTACATTTAAAGGGCTTGAACATATCCAAATGAACAGCAGACAAGGCAATAGAGATAATTATTTATTAAAACGTGAACAGTATTGGATATATGAAATGCAAACTAGACATCCGATTGGTTTTAATGAACTTATTGAGCTCACTCCATTTTTGAGATAATATATTTGGCTCAATGTCTGTTTAAATTTTATTTTTATTTTTACTTTCATTAATTATTTAATACTATATTTGTCTCTCATTTTTATGGTATATGTATTAACATTATATGTTTTTATTAAAGCACTATATGTATTTAGTTTTAACTGGGTATTTTAAAGATGAATTATAGTCTCATAATGTGTAATTAATATGTAAAATGTATATCTGTTTCTGCTCTAATTCAGTGTATGTATATAAGTTGATGATCTCAAGTTATGTTATATGTAAGTATTGCAGGTTTGGATTCGTATCTATGTCTGTTAAACCGGCAACACGTGACCGCTGCAATACGTGACATTTCAAGGGAAAGAGGTAGCATCACTTTAAACATACTACTGGCAGTCTAAGGGCATTGGGTCTGGCGTCGGAAGGGGGCCGTCCTAACTGATTCCCTTCTCCCTACAAATACGCGCAGATGACGCTGTACGTGACCTCCTGACGAAGCACGTGGTGTGAAACGCGTAGAGGTCACGACAGGTCATCCTGCGCGTGTTTGCTGAGAGGCTGAAACGGAGCTTGCCTGAGGCTCCAGAGGCGGTTGTTTCCATCTTCCTTTGATGCCGTGATCCGGATCCTGTACGGCCATCAGAGGTCCCCCTTCTCTGCCTCAGTGTGAGTGTTCGATTCCCCCTGTCAGCAGTATTATAGCTCTCTATGGCGGTTTTTATCTTAACTCCCCTGGGCTGTTAGTACTCTCTCTGTTTATTATTTTTACATTGATTGTGTTTTTGTTGTGTATGTTTTACTGTGTTAGAGCTTTCTATGTTTAGAGACCATATATATGGTTTACATTTCTGGGCAGTTAATTCATTGAGCTGAGGAGGGGTTGGATCCCTTCAGCTGTTTATGTGTTTGTTTTAATAAATTAATACTAATCCTGTCCCTTGTGCGCTTTTGTGCATTTATTTCTTCCCTGTTACAATCATCCAATTAAATCTCATAAGGGGGAAAATAAATTCCTTCCTGACTCCAAACATTGCCAATGAGATTACTCCCTGGAACAACATCCTTCCCATATTTACTTATTTGGTATATCCCTGTACCTTTCCTTTCTAAAAAGATGTACAAACTTTTTTTGAACATGTGTATTGTATCTGCCATCACAGTATCCATGGGTAATGTATTCCACATTTTAACTGCCCTTAATGTAAAGAACCCTTTCCTTTGTTTCTGGTGAAATCTCCTTTCCTCCAACCTTAATGGATGACCCTGTGTCTTTTGTGCTGCCCTTGGAATGAATCATTCTTTTGAAAGCTCTTTTTAGTGTCCCCAAATATATTTGTATATAGTTATCATATCCCCTCTTAGACGCCTTTTCTAATGTAAATAAATCTTATTTTGCTAGCTTCTCCTCATAAATCAAATTATCTACCCCTTTATTAATTTGGTTGCTCTTTTCTGCACTTTCTCTAGTCCTATAATGTATTTTCTAAGGAGTGGTGCCCAAAATTGTACTCCATATTCAAGGTGTAGTCTTACTAATGTTTTTTTAAGGGACATAGCAATGTTTACTTCCCTTCCATCCATTGCCCGTTTAATGCAAGATACGATCTTGTTTGCCTTTGCAGCTACTGCATGACATTGGGCACTATTGCTAAGCCTGATGTCTACAAGCACTCCTAAATCCTTCTCCTCCAAAGATTCATCTAATTTATCTCCATTTCATTTGTAAGGCCTGTTTATTGTTTCCCAAATGCATAACCTTACATTTACCTGTATTAAACGTCATCTGCCATTTACCTACCCAAATTTCCAGTCTCTCCAAGTCCTTCTGGAGAGGAATTACATCCTGCTCTGATTCTACTACCTTAGACAATTTAGTGTCACCAGCAAAGATTTACTGTACTAAAGGTCTTGCTTTTCTAAATCTTTCCATTACAATTCGCTCACCTGCCTAGATACTGCTACGTGGCAATACAGTTTGCATTATTTTTGTTGTTTGTGTTTGTCTTATTACATGCAGCAGTTGCTTTAGCTTTAAGGAAATGTAATTACCTAAGATGCCGGTCGATCCGTTTTCCCATGATCGCCCACCACAGATCCTGCCTCCCCGGGTTTACTATTTCAAAAGAGGAAGTGCTGTGCTTTTGTAAATGGTTGCTATAGCAACTCAAGGAAGCTGAATACATTAAAACTCATGAAAGAGAGTGGGGAGTGAATTCAAAAAATCCAGAAAGTATTAAACACAGGGCCACTGACAGGGGGGGGAAACCGGGACAAGTGTCCTGAGCCTGATGGCTGTGGAAGTGCTGGCCGGCCTGCGCTGGAGGTATGGCCTGGATGAGGTGGAATTGTATTTGTCTGTGTGTGTGTGGGGGAAATTGTATTTGTGTGTGGAGAATGGGGGGGAGACACTTGCCCAGCGGCCAGCAATTGGCCGTGCTCCATCCCTCCGCCCAAAGCACTGTAAAATGGGAGGGGGAGATCCTTATCAGCCGATGTTGGGCTGCATTCCCTCCCTCTCCCGCCCTTAGGTGAACTTAGGCCCAGCCCCAAAGCTGGCGCCCAGCCTTTTACCAGTGTTGATTGGGCATAGGCCAGCCCAGCCCTAAAGCTGGCGCCTCCAGCCTGTCGAGCTGTTCTAGGGGCTCCAGTTGAGGGCCGGACCCTAAAGTCCTTACCCGTTGTCCGTCTCCTGAGCTTGGCTGGCGCGGCAGCTCCACTGTGACGAGGAGACAAACTGCTCCTGTGTGATACAAAATCATGTTAATATAACATTCCAAGAGCTCAATACAATAGCAAAACATTGGGGATGGGTGGGTGGGAATTCCGTTAGCTCTGTCTCTCTCCCCTGGGGACCCACTCTTTATAACCTCTCCCCCCTCCCCCTGCATGGGAGGGGACAAGCAGCCTTCCCCACTCTGAGGGGGAAGGGAGGGGTTAGCCGCCCCCCCCCCCCCCAGCTCACGCCAATCAGGATGTTGCAGCCCTTAAGGAGCCTACGACCCCATGCTGGGGCCTCTGCCTCTTCATTGTATTTGTGTCTGGAGAGGATTGTATTTGTGTGTGTGTAGGGGGAATTGTATTTGTGTGAGGGCAGATGATTGTATTTGTGTGTGTGTTGGGGGGGAATTGTATTTGTGTGTGGGGGGTTGTATTTGTTTGTGTAGGGGGGATTGTATTTGTTTGTGTGTGCGTAGGGAGTGGTATTTGTGTGTGTGTTGTGGGGGGATTGTATTTGTGTTTTTGGGGGTAATTGTATTTGTGTGTGGGAGGGAGAGATTGTATTTGTGGTGGGGGAATTGTATTTGAGGGGGTGGTCATTTGTATCTGGGGAGGTGGTGGTGTTTGTGTCTGGTGCGGGGGTGTTTGCATCTGTGGGGTTATTTGCATTGAGGTGTGTAGTGTGCGTATTGAGGGAGGGGCGTGGGCAGTGTTGGAGGGGGAATTCTATGTGTATTGGAGAGAATTGTGTTTGTGGCCATGAGAGGAGGGGAAATGAGTGTAAGGAACAGGGGCATTGAGTGAGAGAGGGTAATTGAGTAAAATAGTGGAGGGGGAGAGAAGAGAGAGGGGGCTTAAGGGAGGGGGAGAATGGGTGAGGAAGGGGAGAGAAATACAGCTGTGAAAGGATAGGGATCACTAGGCAGCCGGCACAGGGGGTGAAGGGGCACACGCTGACATGGGGTGGGGGTCCGGGCGAAGCTCTAGTCCTGGACCCCAGGAAATCTGTTGGAGGCTCTGATTACACAACTGATGTATTAAAAAAAAAAAACATAGGATTTTGAATGTAAGCTTAATACATCCAAACTCATTAAAAGGGCAAAAAGAGTAGGGGGAGAATAAAAAAAATGTAGTAAGTAATATCTAATAAAACACAACTGATTTATTAAAACAAAACACAGGATTTGGAATCTATTGCTGCTTTAAACCAGGGTATCCTTACAATTAAGGGATCTTTCAGTGTGTCTTGTAGTTAGAATGTCTGATAGGAGGAAGGATACATTGTCATTTAGAGATGAAGTAAGACTTTCTGTCCCCAATGTCGCGGCCGAACAAGCAAAGGTCAGCGGTGGTGGGACAGTGTCTGCTGTGATCACATTGCAGATGGGCCATGCTTCTGAATGGGATCCCCCACAGTGTTAATCCTTTTGTGCCGCATGACCACGAGTAGCCATGGCACTGAAAACTTGAAGTCGTGCTACATCTGTACACACTCGCCCATGTTAAGTGCCCAAGCATGTGTAAAAGGACCTAATCACAAACTGTCCAGCCTCTGAAAACAATGCACAAATAAAACAAAAATCCCAATTTAAAATAGAATTGTAAAACCATATCCAAAAAAAGATAACAATCCCTTCAGAGGTAAACAGGTTCATTTAGAGCTGAAGGACAGTACTTATTACTTTTTAGATTTAGTATAACCAAAGGCGTTACAGTGCTGGTATAGAAAAGAAGATTCTAAAATAACATACTGCACAAATGTGAGACACCCACTCATAGTGCAGAATATAGGGTTAGAACGCAGAATATGTTACATTTTCCATAGGATTCAATGGTAGTCATAACGCAGAATATCACAGTATATACCCCCATAACATGAAATAACCCACATCTGTAATTAGGATTACCTCCCACACATACATCAGTTAGAGGCTTCTTTGTAACCTTGAGGGTAAAATGAATTGAATTATGCTCTAACTCAGGCCTGCACAACTCCAGTCCTCGAGGGCCCCAAACAGGCCAGGTTTTCAGGATATTCCTACTTCAGCACAGCTGGCTCAATTAGTGGCTTATAAAAGACATAAAATCTATAAAAATATATAAAATATTGTATTTTTTTTTTGCTTTCCTATAAAAAACTGTAATAATAAATCGTTTTAGACAATAAATTGCTTTAGACTGCAAAATGAGGTTGAAAATGCACTTATTGTGAACTAATTGTTTTTTTCCCTATTTTATTTTGAGATACAACAATCGCCGTTTCAACATATATTAGAAGTTAGATTTTGAGCGATTTTATTAGATTTTATGTCTTTTATATATTTTATATACAATTCCAAAAATAGCACAGTTGTATATTAGGCCACTTCGTGAATTTTTAGAATGGGTTTTTTATTAATAAAGATGTATTTTACTTTGAAGTGTATAAACATTGTTGTGTATTTTAAAGGTTAATTGTATAACAGTGTTGTGAAGATTGGGAGGACATATGTAGTCAATCACCAATTTACTTGCTGTCCAATAGGAGGAAAGGTCAGCATTAAGTAAAGGGTACAAATAGCATCTCTTTATGGGGTAACATCACTCCTGACGAAGCCGTCTCTACGTACGGCGAAACTAGTAAAGCGTAACCCCTCGTGTGAGATCCAGAGGGAGAGAGCCTGCTGTGGAGTTCCGGTGGCGTCCGCAATACGAGTTGAAGAACCCGGAAGTGACGTATCGGCCCCCTGAAGCAGCGCAGGTCGGAGACCGGATGAGGAAGCAGCATCGTGCAGAGATCCCGAGAACGCGACTCGAGTGAACCTTCATGTGTACAAACTTGCTGTTACCTTTCCGGAATCCTGTAAGCCTCCAATTTTTATCAATGCTGGATAAATATCTACATTTTTTAAGTATTGGATTGGTGTCTCTCTTTTGGATTCCTACCTCCTATTTATGTTCCTGTGTGTATGGGTCATTAGAGATGCCCATACACAGCTAATATTTCTGATACTTAGTGATCATTAATATCTAGCTTCACTGTGCTCTTATGAGAGCTCTGCCTGTGTATGTGTATTGTTAACATATTGCACTATGCGAGTATCACATTTTTTCCTTAGGCACTGACGCTCCCCTGATTCCTTTTCATGTATACATAAAGTTAGAAGTGACACTGCTGCACATCAATTCGAATTATTTTAATTAATGCTAGCCTGTAATGATAAGTACTGTATACAATAGGGCTGAGTAACTGTTTGTATTTGTTGCACATTATATATGACATTTTATTTTATTCTTTAACCACTTTACATATTATGGAGTGTGGGCAGTGTCAACACATGCTCACATACGTATATACTTATTATTTTGTCACTATTTCTAACACCAATCTGTTTTATATTTTACACATCAGTACACATTCTTTATCTTGAATTGTAATCACAAGAAAATACACATAACATTGAAGTGTTATGATTAAGCATTAGCTTCACAATTTTCTACATATTCAGCGCTGATTTGAGTGAGAGAGAGACAGACAGAGAGACAGACAGAGAGAGACAGACAGTCAGAGACAGAGAGAGACAGAGAGAGAGACAAAGCCAGAGGTAACAATTTTTACACGCCTACCAATTTGGGCTAAAATATACTAGTGAGATGTTTACATTTAGAACCTACTGTAAGTCTATGTAATAAAGGAGTCATGTGGTTGCATCTTTTGATTAATACATGATTCAAGCCTTCCAACCTCGTCAAGGTAGGCTCCGTTTAGCTGGACCTACACTGAATATGCAATATATATATATATGTAACACAGTTTCCCCCTCCCCCCCCCAATCACAGATAGGGACCATGTGGGGAAATCTACATATGTTACCAGTGTGGTGCAATACCTGATAGGCTCACAGGAGGCCAGAACCTCCGCCACTGGGAGCCTGGGTGTATCCTGGAACATACTGCTTACAGCGCCTCCACATATGCAGGGATTCTAGTGTGTAGAATAACCCCTTACACAGGAACCTCATACAGTAAGTGCTTACACCATGGTATGGAATAAACAGTTTACTATATGCACTACAACATAACACATCACAATACATCAACAATAGCAACACAGCAGTGTCACCCTTTAACCTGGCCTCACTGGGCCGCAACCCCCCAGCATATACCCAAGTGTCCCAAATGTTCCACAACCCCACCCAAGTGTGAGACAGCGCTGCCCACTAGATGGTGTATAGTTGGTGCACTTGGTGTATACCTGCCCAGGGCTCCTGCACCCGGGTACAGCAGAATAACAATAAGAGAATCCGTCTTCATCCTGCGCTGAATCCGCAGCAATGGCGTCCTCTACCTATTCAGAGGTTCCCCCTCTGGGTAATCTCACCGTCAGATAGTCTCTATCGTGAGTGAGGTAGATCTGGTCCCAGACCACACTTGGCAGTGGCTCGCAGCACTGCAGCTGTGTCCTTGAACATAACAAATAACTAAAGGGGCAGTGCACCTACCTAGGGCCTGTCCCTGTCACAACCACAATCTATGGTATGGCTCAGGGCCTCTCTGGGGCCTAGAGTTGGGGGGAGGGGTAACCTGGCCTAGTATGCAGGGGCTACTGCTCCCTACACACACCCTTTCCTAACCTGCTCCCAGCTCTGACTAACTCATGTGCTTCACAGTCTGCTTCCTGACTCTGCACACAAAAATGTATCCAAATGCAGCATGAGAATCTGTCAGCCTTAGTGGCTGACTGGCTGCATGTGATCTGGGTGAAAAGGCAGTCCCCAGAGGCTGCTGGGAATTGTAGTCCACTCAGGACCTCTTTTGCATTGGGGCCGCGTGCTCTATGTGTAATAGGCGCCGCTACTCTCCACTGAGCCTGCGCAACTTTGTAATGGCCGCTGCATCACCCTAACTACTCATGCGCGACTTCTAGGGGACCCTACACTACGGAGCGCCATCTGTGACCTGCCTCCTTCTCTGTAATGGCCGCCGCATCTCCTGGGGCTACATTGCGCAGGCGCGAGCTTCCGCACATGCGCGAACACACACAAAATGGCGGCGCCTGGCTGTAGATGCCGTCGGGAGCCCCCGGCGTTGTGCTCACTCCTGCAGCTCCCTGACAAAGCGCAGGGGTTCCCCCGCTAATCAGAGATAAGGGGGGCACAGGGGGAACCCTGCTACATATACATACAATATATATATATATATATATATATATATATATATATATATACTTACATAAATACATACATTACATACATTACATACATACATACATATAAAATACAAAACTATATCCGTGGCACTATATTAAAATATTTTTGCGTGCCACATATATCGTTTTGTATTTTATGTACAGTATGTTTATGTGTATTACGAAAATACGTGAGGCAGATTTGCCCATTTCTAGTCACCATCCAGCTCAAAGAACAGCAAAAAGTTTGCAAATTCACTAAATGATTATAAAAAATTATATTTATTAAAACATTTAAACAAAAAAACCCGATAAAAATTAGCCAATTTTTGGTCATTTTTGTTTAATTGATAGAATAAATAGAAACTTTTTATAATCTTTTAGTGATTTCTGCAAACGTTTTTCTGTTCTGTACAAACAGACACACACATACTGTATACATATTCTGGAGATTCTACCAAGCTGTCTTCACATTTTGTTTCTTTTGCTGTGACCTGATGCTTCTTGTTTCTGCTTGACACCAATCTTTGAATTGCATTTCAATTTCCCATAATGATTTTGAGCTAACAATTTGCTTTGTTGTTAAGTTGGTTAATTAAATGCTAGAAGTCTTCCACCATTATATGTGTGATGATCATGGGGCATACAATTATATCTCTTTGTCAACTGAATTAAGATTCTGTCTGCTCTTTCAGATAAGTTTTTATACTCGACTACGCATGTTGTTTCTCCATTTTTTGTTAATGATAAAGCCTATTCCACTGATTCTTATATTTTCTGTACTACTGTAGGTGTTTGCTTTTACGCTCAAAGAGGCCTTTGTCATTTGTTTACCTACTTGCGCCCTTTGTTTAATGGTTGTGTTCTATATATTTGTGTCTTTGTGTGAGACTAGGAACATTGTGGACGCATTTAGGAAATTCACCATTTATTTTCTTTCACTTATTTTTTGAGTATCTCACGGGTATCAGACTGGTGGCTCCACGGGTGACACCTGCGGGGATGAAGCGGTAGTCCCAAATCTGTGGGGGCACCGCGGACCCGTAGTCTGCGGGGAAGAACCGGTGGTCCCACATCCGTGGGGGCACCGCGGACCCGTAGGTGCAGGGATGAAGCGGTGGTCCCACATCTGTGGGGGCACCGCGGACCCATAGTGAGCACTCGTGAGTTCCCCAGACCCCCGTGAGAACCACCTGAGGCCCCGCAGACACCTGTGGGTCTGACCCGGGGCTCCCAAACATCCGCGGGCCTACCGTGGGGACCCAATTGTGGCCCACGGTGACCCAAGGAGACCACCTGGGGGCCATGGCGCTTGGCGGACCCACCAACAGGCCTCCAGAACCTGTGTGAAACAAGTTGCTGGTACCCTGTAGGTCTGTCAGGTGCCCCGCCAGCCCTCCGGGGACTCACGTGGGGCTGGGGTATGAACCCTGTATGTAAAAGAATAAATCATGTATTTATGGGGGGGCACAGGGGGTGGGTTATGTATTTAATAAATAGAATGATGTTTAATGTGGGGCTGTGTATTGTTTTTATTGTGGGTACTGAGGGTTGGGGAAGGGGGTATTGGCCCCAAGGGTATGTGGGTAGGCCTCCCTTGTGGGTAGTGGGTGAGGGTGGTTAGGCCTCACGGAGTGGGGGGTTAGTGTGGGAGGGTATGTAGGCCTCCCGAATGGTGGGTGAGGGTGGGTTAACCCCTTAATGCCTGTAGCGGTTAATAACCGCTACGGTGATTAAGAGGTTAGGGGACATTACATTGGCTATTGTAATTGTTGTGCATGTTTTGCAGCACCGTAGGGGCATGGGCAGGATGAAGATGACCTTCATCGTGGATGCCTGTTAAAGGTAAGTGTAATATGTTTTTTTTATAACTCTCATTTTTATTAGGTATTACAGAGCATACATAATATCACCACCTATTGGCATACGTTACAGAATACCCAATTTTGTCATCAAAACAGTGACACGTAGACAGGACATGAGACAGACGTAACAAACCACACGTAAACCACATCACTAAGACGGACAGGACAAACTAGACTGGGGTGAGACACATTAGGGTGGGTGGGGGTGGGGGGCACCTGTAACTGCTGCATCGGAGCGGAGGATCTGCTATTAGCTCTATGTGTACGCTAGGGTGTGTTGTGGATATCCCGGTGGTTCTATGTTCTCCGTCGCTATGTCATCATCTCGTCTGGTCTGCTTTGTCCAAGGAGAACGCATTTATCTATATTAATGCAAAATTGTGGCGGCGTCCACCCCCGGGATGTCTGTTTGGGCCAGCCATGGGGCCCATACGTTTAGAAATTTGGAGCCAGAGGTGTTGATCCAACTCGTCAACTGTTCCATCTGGCAGACATGCCAGATTCTGTTCCTGATTTTAGCTATAGTGGGTAATTCCTGTTGTCTCCATACTGCTGCGATCTCACACCTCGTGGCGGTTGCGAAATGTGCAACCAATTTGAGTGTCGCGTTAGACACGTCCTGAGGCCGTCTGCCCACGAGGAACAGCCACGGGTCCAGGGGGATCTCCAAGTTGAGGATTCTTTCTAGCCAATCTCTAATAGATTCCCAAATCGGGACCACTTTCGGGCAAGACCACAGCATATGTTTTAAATCAGCCGTTTCCCCACACTGTTTTGGGCAGAGCGGGGAATAGCTCTTGATAAATTTAGATAATTTCAATGGGGTATGGTACCACCGCATTAGGACTTTATATGCGTTCTCCTTCAACGTGGCACAAATTGAGCTTTTGGCAGCTGCCTGTAATATCTGATCCCATTCCTCGTCCTCTAGTGTCTCCCCTAAATCTGTCTCCCAATGTCGCATGTATTTCAGTCGGGGGGCGTCGGAAGTCTTCGGACAGACTACCTCCCTGTACATCCGAGAAGTTAGTCCTCTTGTGTCCGTCTCTCTGGAACACAGCTGTTCGAAATTGGTTCGTGCTGGGCGAACCGGGAATTTATTATAGAAAGCCCTAACCTGGAGGAATCTAAATAATTCTGTGTTGGGTAGCTTTTTCTCATCCTTAATCATATCGAACGTCTTGATATATTTACGTCCTTCCAGGTCCTTTAATCGTAAGTACCCCGCTTGCGTCCATTTTACAAATTTGTCACCTAACAGCCCTGGAGCAAAATTCGGATTTCCCACCAGGGGGGTCATCAACGACTGACGTGTGGTCAATTTAGCTTTAAATTTAGATGACTCCCAGACCGCTAGCGAGTTCGCAATTGCGCAGAGTGGCATCCCTAATGATTTCTTACACTGTTTTGGAAGCCAAATCAGATCGTGCAGTTTTACTGGCGCACAGCATTCTGTTTCTAGGGCCACCCATCTTCTATTTGCTGGGTTCGAGTGCCACTGGACAATTTGGCATAGTTGTGCCGCCTTGTGGTATGCCAACAAGCAAGGTACCGCTAACCCTCCTCTTGTTACTGGTTTTGTCAGTATGCTTTTCGCAATTCGTGGGCTTTTTTTATTCCAAATAAATTGAATAATGCGAGCCTGCAGCGTGAGGACCTCAGTCCTAACAAGAGGTATTGGGAGGGCTTGAAACAGATATAGTAGTTTAGGCAGCAGGTTCATTTTGACACTGTTGATCCGCCCAAACCACGATATGCCATAACCCGCCCAAACCCTGAGATCTTCCTTCAGTTTCTTCATTATTCTGGGGAAATTTGCTTTATATAGTGTGTTGTAGTCCTTTGTGATATACACCCCTAAATATTTGATAGCGGAGGGTTGCCATTTAAAATTGAAGTTGAGCTCTATCAATTTTTCGACCGGCTTGGGTAGATTGATGTTAAGCGCTTCCGACTTGGCCTGGTTAATTTTAAACCCCGACACCAAGCTGAAAGTTCCCAAGATCGCAAAGACGTTGGGCAAGGAGGTGAGGGGCTTTGACAGTGTCAAGATTACATCGTCGGCGTATAACGCTACTTTATGATGCTGCTCCCCTATATCTATCCCTGTTATATCTGGGCTTGCTCTGATATGAGCCGCTAACGGTTCTATGCAGAGGGCAAATATTAACGGTGAAAGTGGGCAACCTTGTCTTGTCCCGCTATGGATGTTGAATATCTCCGAGGGGAATCCTTGGTGTCTCACCCTTGCAGTGGGACCATTGTAAAGGGCTAGTATTGCCTCTAGAAGGCGCCCCCCGAACCCAAACGCCCCCAGCGTCTCCCTGAGGAAGGGCCAGTCAATCCTATCAAAGGCCTTTTCGGCGTCCAGACTCAACAACATAGACGGAATATTTTTATTTTTTGCCAAATCAATCAAATCTACAATCCGCCTAGTATTGTCTGCCGCCTGCCTGCCCTCAATAAAGCCTACTTGATCCGGGTGAATCAACCCCGGAAGGACAATGCCCACCCTGTTAGCTAACAATTTTGAGAAGATTTTAGTGTCTGAATTGATCAGGGATATTGGCCGGTAGCTCTTGACGTCTGCCGGGTCCTTACCGGGTTTGTGGATCACAGAGATAGACGCCTGGAGCATCTGTGCCGGGAGGGGCTCTCCTGCTAGAATCCCGTTAAATAGGGACAACAAGTGGGGAGCCAGAATCTTGACAAATTTCTTATAATATAAATTTGAAAATCCGTCTGGACCAGGGGCTTTAGCGGGTTTAAGGGACTTCATTACCTCTGTTACTTCCTCAAGGGTGAAGTCGCCCTGGAGTGCCTCCCTATCCTCCCTGCTCAAGGTAGGCAGATTTGCCTCTTTTAGGAATTTGTTCAAAGTTGCTGCGGTCTTTTGTGTGTGGCTGACCTTATCACCGTCGTATAATGTGGCGTAATAATTCTTAAACACCTCCACTATTTGTCGAGGATCGGAGGTAAGGTCCCCCCCCTGAGATTTGATGGATGCTATACGGTAATTTGGAAGCTTGTTTCGGAGCTTATTGGCTAATAAGGTATCTGGCTTGTTGGCTTTCTCATAGAATCTGCGCTTTGACCATGCCAACTCCTTCTCGGCCTGAGAGGTCAGGACCAGGTTAAGTTTAATTTTAGTGTCGCTCAGTTCTTTCCAAACCAAATTATCCTTGTGCGTTTTGTGTTGAGCAGTGAGATGTGCCAATTTCTCACGTAGCTCTTTTACTCTTGCCTCTTTTGCTCTCTTTCTTTTTCCTGCTATGGTCATCAACACCCCTCTCATGGTAGCCTTATGAGCCTCCCAGAGCGTGGATTGAGCCGACACACTGCCTTTGTTGTCCTTAAAATATTCTTGGATTCGCTCACCAATCTCTTTTGCAGTTACGGGGCATTTAAGGAGGAGTTCGTTGAGCTTCCAGTTTGCTCCCGGTCTGTCTAAGGCGTCTAATGTGCACCGCAGCTCTACCGGTGCATGGTCGGACCACGAGATTCCATGTATCTGCGTGTGCCCTACCACTGGGACCACTCTATTGGACACCAGGAGGTAATCTATCCGACTGTAGCGATTGTGTGGGTGGGAGTAAAAGGTATATTCCCGTGCATTAGGATGTTGTTCCCGCCAGATATCAATTAGCTGACAATCTTGCATACCCTTATGTATGGTTAGTACGTCCTGTTTGTGGGATAGGTTAGGTCTCGTACATCTGTCCAGGTCAGAGTCTAGTGTGCGGTTAAGGTCGCCTGCTATGAAGATATGTCCCTTTGCGACAGTGTGTAGTTTATTAAAGAACTGTGTAAAGAATGTAGCGCTCGTCTCGCATGGGGCGTAGACTGACACCAATGTCAGAGGTTGACTCTGTATCATCCCCGTAAGGATGATATAACGACCTTCCGGGTCCGTATATTGTTTATTTATATCTAACGCCAGTTTATTGTGTACTAAGATAGCCACTCCTCTTTTCTTTGCCTTGTTAGAGGCCAGGTAAAAAGTTCTGTAATTTTTGTCTAGATATTTCGGGTGATTGGAGTGTGAAAAGTGGGTTTCTTGTAGAAAAAGTATATCGGCTTTCAGGCGGCTATATTCTTTAAATGCGATTCTACGTTTAACCGGGCTGTTAAACCCTTTGACATTGTATGTAATCATTATTAGTTCATTACTCATCCTTGTCTGCAGAAGAGGTGTGCTCCAATGGCGAGGTCATCTGGGCCGTTCGTTGGTCCGCCTACTCCAAGAACTTCAGGGGATCTGTAGTTCTCCATCTTCCTGTAGGTTGGTGCACTATGGGGGGGAAGATACATGAGGTGAGGGGGGGAACATCCAGACAGACATAAACAACACATATAAACAGTGGTCTCAGAGCCTCGGTACCCGTACCCCGGCTGTGAGACCATCGCCCTTGGGTACTCAGTGTAGGCGGCCAGGTACTCCCTCCCTCCCTGCCCCCCTCCCTCCCTCACTGGAATCCCCTCCCAAGGGACTTTGCCGGTCATTGGGGTTGGTGTCCTTTCCCGCTCCGGCTGTCGGTCCATGAAGGAACAAAAGCAGGCTCGAACCCCGCTATCCGGCCTCCCTCCTATAAACTCTTCAAACAACAACTAGCAAACAATGCTTTCCTATGATCATTCCTTTGCCCTGCGTACTCCACTTTACGGTAACCTGCCTCTCCCCCTAGTAATACATTATCCTTGTACCCCTAATTGGAGCTAATAATCCCGCCTCTGTGTCTGTGTGGCGCCTCCGGCCTTTGCTTGGCCTGGACCCATGTATCCCTCCACTTTCAGTGGCTGTTGACCTCAATGAGCGGGACCACCATATACAGAGATAAACCGACCGCCCCGGAATCGAGCCTATATTGGTTACCTGGGGCCTTTTGATCTACTTCAGGTTCTCGCTCCCTCCCTTCTATCTTCTTGTGTGTGTATTACCTTCTCACCTCTATCTTTCTCTTATTTAACCACTTCCCCGTCTCTGATCCCTCTCCAACATTTCCAGAACTTCTTCTCTTAAGCTAACCTTCTCTTACCTTCCACTATTTCACATCCCCCTCCTTTCCCGATAACCTACCTACTCCTCTCTACTTCACCTCCCTACTCCTCCTCTCTCCGCTCCCTCCTCCAACCCATCTACCTACTACTTCCCTCCTTCTAGCCACCTACCCTAAACCACTTACTTAATCTACTTACCCCATCCTATCTCGCCCTATTACACGTCCCCCTCCTTCCTTTCCACCTCACTTTCCCCTCTCTCCCCTCTATTACCCACCCTATCTGCGCTACCCGTGCCCCTCTTATCTGTTTCTCCGGCTGACTGAGCTCTCTCCCCACTGCCCCCCTCAGCTCCGTAATGAATCACATCCACCAAAGATTCTTTTGTGCAGTCCATGTCGATCCCTGCGTAGTGCTCCGTCGCCGTCTATTTCCGGCTTCCTGGTCTGTGTGCAGGTGTCTGGGATCTCCGCTGCTCCCGGTGGTCCCTGCCTCTCAATGTCGGCTCCCTCACTCGCCGGCGCTTGCTTCCGGCTCCTCAAGATGACGTCGCGGCCAGGATCTCCTCTGCTCCTCGCCACCTCCAAGATGGCCGCTCCGGGTCCCGCCCCTTCCGGTGACGTATTTCCTCTGGACGCCATTTTGGATTTGACAACTCACCGACGCGGACGCATCATCTACTTGGCTTCCCGCTCACCTCGATCTTCCCGCCTTCCTGGTTCTGCGTTCCATGGTGCCTGCGCTATCTCCGCCATCTTGGGTGCCCTGCCATCTCCACGAGGTAAGTCCAAAAGAGTTTTTTAACAGGTGCCCG